>NC_092690.1:25515656-25653889 GCF_964275005.1 Diadema setosum
AGGGTTTTTTGTGTTACTTTTAGTTAACAACAAACTGCGTGTGTCTATGTGATAAGATGACCATAACAATCTAAGATTGTGTTGTGTGAGAGAGGGGTAAATAGATAGATAGACACATACATACATCTGTAGATAGATAGATAGATTGATTGAATGATTGATTGATTTAGAGATAGATATAGAGTGAGACTCGGTGTTTGTGTGCGTGTGTGCGTGTGTGCGTGCATGTGTGTGTAAATGTGTGGGTGTGTGTGTGTGTGTGTGCGTGCGTTTGTGTGCATGTTATATGTGCTGTCATGGTCGGGGATTCCATTGAGTGGGAAGGCTGATAGCTCTGTTCGAATGTATTCGAGAATCGTATATAGCTTTCACTAAACACGATTATGTAGTACACACACAGCCAGCCGAAGCCTCCCGACTGCAGCCGAACAATACCGATAATCATACACTTCGATGCACATTACATTCGCCGACTGGTGTAGCTTAAAACCACTGTTTACCATTGGGAGCAGAGATTTAACAAAATGTTCGACTTTTCACAGTTGTTGCATTATGATGGTTCAGTTGTATCACAAAATAATCTACCATATAAACATTTCTCATTAGCCACAAATATAAGGAGATAATTATGACGGTAATTTTCTCAACAAACTATGATAACTGGGGACGGTTTATTCTAGAATCGATTTTTTATGAAACTATTGTTCTTTTCTTATGTTTGACAAACCTTAACCTGAAATACACTGGTTAACAATCTTACATTGGTAGCTTCTATCCCCAACTCTCATTTTTAGAACTATTTTGGAACACTTAAACTCATTTCATCTGCAAATGGTAAATAGGAGCTTTATTCTTGGCTTTCAAACGTATGCTGCGGACAGAGAATGAATCGGGCTACCCATGAATCCCCACACTATATACCGAATCTTCCATTTTTTTTTTTTTTTTATTTTGCAACAAGAAAAATCACATTTCCGCAGATATACCAGACACTGATGTCAGCGACCGTACCGTTATGATTCGCGTGCAAAGACAACGCCGACACAGTTGTTATCATCGGAGCACGAAACAGTGCCAAAGCATGCTCGACACAAGAACAAAAATGGAAAACGATAAAAAGAACTGCTGATCACGTATAAATCCGTTCGAATTAACCACCAAGAAGTGTGAACTGTTTCTCCTCATGTAATGCAACGTGGGACATCACCGGTGATTACATACATCTATACACTGTAAAAACATGGGTGTTAGATTTAACACCACGGGTGTTAAATCTAACACCGATCAAACTTCAATAAAGGACCACACCCACAGGTGTTAAAAATGCACTGTGATGGTGTTGAAAAGTGTTCACCTGACATTTCGTGGTGTTAATTTGACACTGTACCTGGTGTTATTTTGACACTTTACTGGTGTTAGTTAAAAAATGACACCACATGGTGTTGATTTGATATTTGTTGGTGTTAATATCAATGGTTTAATACCCGTCCAGCTTCAATAAGGGACCACACCAGCTGGTGTTACTTTGGTGTAAATTTATTTTCACATTTTTTTCAAAAATTTAGTATTTTAATGTAAAATTCTTGATCGTCTTGTTTAAATTAAAAATCAACAAGAAGTGCAGTTACTAAGAAACTCTTAAAAAAACAGTTTAAAATTTGGAAATGACACCCGGGGGTGTTAATTTAACACCATAAATGAGCACCGAAAATTTAACACCAGCTCGGTGTTCACTATTTAACACCGGACTTTTTGCAGTGTATGCATTGCGAAATACCAGTTGATTTGGGGAATACCATACAGCGTTACCATTTCATAAATATTCATTTTCTGATTTGTGTGTATGTCTGCGTAATACACGTATGCTATTAGTATAAGTGTCTATGTTTATGTATGTGTGTGTGTGGGGTTTTTTTTGTGTGTGTGTGTGCGTGTATCATTTGGGTCTGTGTTTGTTTGTTTGTGAGTGTGTGTGTGTGTGTCGCTATGCATTCTTGCATTGTCACGGTATCCGCTGCCCGAACATTCGAGAAGGAAACCAAAAAAAAATATAAATAAATAAACAAATAAATAAATAAATAAACTAAGTAAATAACCGTACAATAATAATTCATAAATCGTGTCCTTGCGCCTGCAAAGAAGTCTGATTATCAAATCAAAGCTCAGATAGTCACTGTTATAGCTTCCTCTACCAACGCCTTCCGTTTTACTGCATTTGAAAGAGACAAGCACCTGTATTGTGGTGGATAGATATATATGAATATACATATATATATATATATATATATATATATATATATATATATATATATATATATATATATATATATATATATATATATATATATATATATATATATATATATATATATATATATATATATATATATATATATATATATATTCATATATATTTATATATATGAGATGTAAGAAAGGAAGGAGAGCATATATATATATTCTGTCTTCTCTGTCTCTTTCCTGTTCTGTTATTTTCGATGTTGTTTTTGCAATCTAAGTGTTTATAATTTGTTTATACATGATTGTTTCAACACTATTACAAATGACTATTAATGATTGCATGTATTTTCATCATGGTATATTTTGTTAAGGCTATTTACTCAATGATTCTGCCACTACCGTACGTCCCCTCCTCCAGAATAAACAATACAACTGGACCTTCCGCAACAACTTATGCAAAAAATATTGAATTAATCCAAATATACAATGTAAGGGTATGAAATTATAAGTTATTACCCACGTCTTATGAAAAAAAAAATGCTTCAGTGGTCAAAGAGAAAGGAGCATGTCTTGAATACCTTCCTTCCAAGTTCTGCCCACCGCCGGTGCCACGCTTTCAAAAGGGGGGGGGGCACTTCCGGGTTTCATGAGCTTACAAGCGAATGAGCCAAGTAGGCCTACAAATTTGAGCAATCGGCAGTACAATGTTCAGGCATCCGATTACCATACAAGCCACATTTTTACGAATATGCATTGCTCGTGTCCATATTGATATACAATATCATGTATGTGTGTTCGTGTGTGTGTACGTCTGTGTGTACCAATATGTGTCTGTACACAATTTGTGTCTGTGTTGTTTGTCGGTCTGTCTGCCAGTCTTTCTATGCATTCCTCCCTAGTCACTGTAGGCTTGGAGACTACTTACTGTGAGAAAAAAAAAGAAGGCACGTGTATAATATATTCTTGAAGTAATGATTTTAATATGATAGCATTGATTATTGTTATCGATAACATTTCAGTTATAATCGACAATATAGCTGCGATGTACGTGACATTGCAATTAATATAATGGCTACATCTGGTATATAATGCCGATGTAACACCGTTTGTCCCCCCCCCCCAAAAAAAAAAAAAAAATACAATCGGACTTTCTGCAGCGATACTTTAAAAATAGTGAATCAATGAAGAAGTTATTTGAAGCTATGAAACAATAATTGATAACTTTCATCCTACAGTAAAGGGGGCTATGTCATGGGTCCATTTCTTCCAATTAAGTTTGGCTTTCTGCTCACAACTGTGATGCGTGAAAGGGGCTCCAAATACCTGCTCACAGGGGTGTGACCATATTAACACGCGCTCTTTTTTTCCCCACTGGGCTTATTGGGATGGGACATGCAGTATAGAGTGTCCCCCAACACCTGATTTCCCAAGACCTCACCTCATGTGATTTTTTTTTTTACCTCTTGGGGTATTTGAATCAGGTGTTTATACCTGTTAATCCGAGGAACATGGACTAACCTGAGCCTTGAGGCCAGAAACCGTGACGAAATTATGACGTATATGTGCAGGACACTTTTTTTTTTTCAAACAATATTTTATTTCGATTCCATCATCCATCGTTGATTACAATTCAACATTTAGTTGCCATCGTTGATTACAATTCAACATTTAGTTGTGTTGCTTGCTGCGTGACATTTCAAACATATATCAAAATATTACAAAATAATTCTTAGGACTGTCATTGTGTCAATTTCTGACACGCATTGTTAGGATTGATTGTATATGTTTCATGTTTACCATTACGGGAGAAAAAGCACAGACGTGCATGGTGTAATTCATTGTTCATTTCACTGTGTCAAAATGAAAAGATCATAAGCCATTTTTTCAATTGTGCTAGAATACCTTCGTATTTGTAAAACGTGAACAGACGCGTCTCCTTACAATAGATGGTCATTTTGCACGGAAGGGGGTGCTTTACAAAGATCCCTATTTCTCCGTGACCTCTAATGCAAATTGAAAGAGTAGGTAAACAAGCTATTGTTTCATACTAAAATTGCTTTATGGCTATTTTTACAGGTATTGCTTGAAAAAAAAACTCTGACTTTGTTTTTGTTTTTGTTTTGTTTTTTATTTGTTTTTGATTGTTTGTTTGTTTGTTTGTTTTTTGTTTGTTTGTTGTTGTTGTTTTTTTTTTTGGGGGGGGGGGGAGGCGGTTTGTTTGTAAAAATCCTCTACCAAGTCCCAAATCTGGTTCTTTTCATTACGTATCCCAGACGGACAGGTCACCAACACCGAATTTTAGAATATTACACACCATATCACAGCCCGAGGAAAAGGTAGGGACGTACTAGATTCGTAACAGTACAAATTCTGCTGCGAAGATAGCAGGGGAAAATAAACTCTGATGTGTGATGGTGGTGAATGTGCGTGCAAGTGCTTGATTGTAATTGTACAACCGTTGATTGAAATTGAGGGTGGTAATTCTCGTGATTCTACAGTCGTCTTCCCAGTTGAACTTCTGTAATTGTTCAATCAAGGAGAAGTTTGGGAGAATGCATTTAGAAAGAGCAGTCCACCGACAATAGCGGAGCAATAAACCATTTCAGTGATGATAATGGGTGCCAATGATGTACTTCAAGCGTGACTGGACTGACACTGAAAGGAAATCTACAAACATTCTGAAGAGTGAAGGTCCCTATTCCACCCAGTTAGCCTCAAATTTTTCAATTTCAGTCAAGCTCTAACTGGAGTGTAGTCTTCATTGGGTACACGATCATGTATGCTTATAGATCGAAGCACAAGAGATAGCGAGTTTGGTGAACAGAGGTTTGTTGTTGTTTTTTCATCTTCTTTTTAAAGAATATTGTTCAAGATATTTTTTCTAATCGTGCAAGCCCTGCACTCCCCCCCCCCCCCGAAAAAAGAAATTGTGTTACATTTTGGATAGCCGTAAAGGCTGGTGAAATTAGAGAGGGAGAGAGGGAAAGGGAGAGAGAGAGGGAGAGAGAGATCTAAGACATCAGCTCGAGCTTGAAGAATAGCGCACTTATGGGGGATCAGAGAAATAAGCCTGAAGTCAGCTGAAATGTGCAATCGCGTCTTCACCAGCTCGAGCTTCAGGCACGGTCGGGCTTGTAAGCTCGATGCTGAACACACTCCGACCCGACTGCCTACGTTCCTGCGTGGTGCACAACGCATGCAGTGCCGATATTTAAGCTAGAGCTGATGAAGACGCGTTAAGATTAGCGCGCTATTTTTCAAATTAGCTGGCTTATTTTCCGATCGGAATAGCGCGCTATTTCGGTCTTCATTGCAAAATTAGCAGGCCATTTTTTGATCGTGCTTATTCTTTGGATCAGAAATAGCGGGCTATTCTTTAAGCTCGAGCTGATGAAGACCCACCTAGTGAACTGTCACGTCCACACCCAACCGCACAGTTACTCAAAAGGCATTCCGCGAACAGGTTTGAATGATTTGAATTGGAATGATTTCTTTTCACCATTAGTTCCGCTTAGCAACAAATCATACATAATTATATTATTCTCAGTGTAATGTAAACAATCGATTTATAGCAAGAGTGCAGTCCTCGTTCATTCGTTACGCGAGTTTCTGCTTGGGGGGGGGGGGGCATAAGAGAAAGAGGGGTTTGTGGGTCGAGTAAACAATGTAAACATGTTCTTTTGTAAATGACAGTAAATTCGAATAAGGATGGTGAGTCATACGATTTTAGCGCCATTTCCGTTAATACTTCGTAGATCTGTTGTTAAATCGAGGATTAGTTGGGAGAATTCATCTAGAAAGAGCAGTGCACCAGGACGGAGCAATGAACTTACCACCATTTCTGTGATAATGGGCCGAATGCATAAACGCTAGCAATTGCTTGTGCTAGCCTTTTACTCGATTCCGTATGCATAAAAACAAGCAATTGCTTGCGAGCAGAAGCTTTTGCTAGCAAGCACAAGCAGTTGCTTGCTGCCCTCAAGCAATTGCTTAGAGACCAAGCATTTGCTTAAAAACGTATGCATAAAACATACCTTTTGCTAGTTCTTGCTAGCAATTGCTTACGATTTTCCAAGCTCTGTAAAATGAGCTTGAGCTTTTGCGTATCTGGGACGTTCCCTTTTAAGTATCATTTTCATAGTCATGGAAGAAAGACCACACTTGTGAAGGAGAGGTATAAATCTAGAAGAGTTATTACTCCTGAGTAGTGTAAGACACATTTTCATTTCAACAACGGGAATGTCCAGTGGTTAGCACGCAAAATGTGATGAAATCAGGTAGGATGTCTGACTTCGGTGGAGAGCAAGGAGACCTCTCTCCGCGTGCGATCTGGCAGATCCGGCTACTATAAGCTGCAGTGATGGGAATCAGCCAGTAATACGTGTGTGTGTGTGTATGTGTCTGTATGTGTCTGTGTGTGCATTTCATAGCCCTTCTGCTATGTCAGGAAATGTTTCCACACACACATGCCCTTTCAAATACATGCTGTCACACGATCACACTCGCCTTTGTTCTTGTGTTCGCACAGGCGTGAAGTCCCTTTTGTTGAAAACGCAAGCAATTGCTTGTGCGGGACAAGCAAAAGTATTAGCATAAGCAAAAGGTTATGCATATGGATTTAAGCAATTGCTTGAGCTAGACCTTTTGCTAGACGAGCTTGTGCTTTTGCTTGAAACAATTGCTTACAAGCAATTGCTTGTTTTATGCATTCGGTCCAATAATGGGACATAGTCCATGGGCCAAGAGGCGAAAAATTGGTTATTGGTACCATCTCAGGTGGCAATACCTTTTTGGTGTCATATTGTTTGTTGGGCATAGATATGCTTATCAAGCTATGATAGCATTTCCAAATGAGTAGCTTAGTCCTAATAAATGAATTTTTAACCAATTTGGTCTCGTTTTTACATCCCTATATTTCTGAATCGAGGCTAACCGCTATAGAAACAAGAGCACGGTCTTCTGTATGTCCATGGAGCTCATGGTATGTCCACAGGTGGTCTGTTGTAAACGCGGTGCGCTTAGTATTTATTCAAGGCGGCGAAGGGAATATCCAAATAAGGGCTTTTTACACTTGTAAATTTTTGCTTAGCCCCGGACTATCGGTGGGGCTAAGGGGGGGCCTTAGCCCCACCGATAGTACGGGACTATCCTTAGCCCACTTTCTGTTTACACTCGTTTTTGCCAAAGTGGGCTAGCCCCACCGATAGTACGGTACTATCTGGCCCTGCAAAATAGCAGGGGTTAGCACCGCAATTGCGGTGCTAGCACCGCAATTGCGGTGCCAAGCAAGTGAGTGTAAACAGAACGAAAAAATAATCCTGGGCTAAGCGACGGAGACGAAGTGCGACCCTCACTGACCAATCAGAAACGAGGTAATCAAGTGCTGCCGGTGCGTGCGTGTACGTGTACAGTACACAGCGTAATTATGAATATTCATGTGGTTTGGAAAGTCCGGGGCTAAGAAAGACGAGTGTAAAAAGGTCAGTTTTCTCCTTAGCCCCGGACAAGAGATAGTACGGGACTAATTGGCGAGTGTAAAAAGCTGAAAAAATTGGTACGGGACTAACGATAGTCCTGGGTCAGAGAAAGTCCGGGGTTAAGAAACACAAGTGTAAAAAGCCCTATAGTGATGCTGTCCAGAGCTAAACGCGGTGCGTTTAGTCTTTATTCAAGACGGCGAAAGGAATATCCAAAGCCTATGATACAGTGTATATCCCTTTATCTAAAAAAAAAAAAAAAAAAAAAAAAGCAATTCCTCGTGGATTTTGCCGTATTTTTGATTATTCATCATTTTCCGGTGAAAACGCTGAGGTGAAAACACTAATGCCACGCCAATGTAGCTTTATTTCCATCAAACAATGAACCGGTACACTACAATACGTAATAATAAATACTATTGTAAATGAGCAGAGTGATTTTTGTTTAAAACTGATGTATTTGTTGAGAGGATAGTATAAAAACAGTATAGATAATTCCTTTTATTAGTAACTTTAGATATGATAACGGTACATTGTTTTTTTTTTGTTTTTTTTTTGCAGTGTTTACCAGAACTGATATTGTTGTTAATCAGACAAACACACACACACACACACACACACACACACGGAAACAATACTCCCTATCGCATATAGCTCTCCGAATCTGAACGCCTGTGGCGCTCTAATTTTCTTACCTTAATTCTTGGGACAGTAACTTCCGGTTTCATGCGTGCGAGCTAGCTGATCGATGCGCCACCGGCAACCATGTTTTTTTCCGTGCATGGAAACGCTATGGGACATTATTCATCGTGCATCGTGATTGTCAGCCAAGGCAGCCGGCGCCGCGGCATGGCGAGCATGGTTCGAAGAAAATGCAGTCGACTGTGGAGAGCAGGTACACGCGCAGAGAGCAGGCCCATAGCGTTTCCATGTACGGAAAAAATATTCGCGGCCTGTGCATGTGGTGCACCTCTACTGCTCGGAGCACGGATATTTGTCCACTTTTTTTCCTTTTAGCATCATCAGAAGTACACTCTGCTGCCTCACAGAAAAATCCCATGGTGTAATGGATAGTTATATTCGGGAAATAAACAAACTAAAGTCAAAACAAATATATTTCTTTGGATCCAAAACAAAGCTTGTAAGTTCGCCAATAGAAAAGCACACACGCAAATCAATAACCGGAAGTTACTGTCCCAACCTGAGAGGTTCGATATCGGAGGTATCGAACGATATCACTTGATATCGCCTTGATATCGGCTATATGCGATATGGAGAATTGTCACATAAGTAGTCCATGGGCCAAGACCCGAAAAATGGGTTACTGGTACCACCTGAGGTGGCAAGTTCTAGATGTGCATTTTGAAATGGCATTCTATATCCAAGGAATATTATTTTGCCATAAAAGTATAATAGCATTTCCAGAGTATTAGCTTAGTCATAGATTTCAGCCATCAACCCGACCAATGCCAAATATTTTTGACGCTCTTTGACCAAAGACAGGCAGAGTGTGACCTTTGAAAATTTCCACTAGGAATTGTTTTTTGATTGCTTTTTAGATAAAGGGATATACACTGTATCATTAGCTTTGGATATTCCCTTCGCCGTCTTGAATAAAGACTAAGCGCTGTGGACATCATTACCCTTGGATATTCCCTTCGCTGCCTTGAAAAAGGCTAAGCGCACCACGTTTACAACAGAACACCTGTGGACATACAGAAGACAGTGCTCTTCTTTCTATAGCGGTTAGTTTCTATTCAGAAGTAAAGGGATATAACAGCGAAACCAAACGGGTTAAAAATTCATTTATTAGGACTAAGCTACTCATTTGGAAATGCTATCATAGCTTGATAAGCATATCTATGCCCGACAAACAAAATGACACTAAAAAGGTTTTGCCACCTCAGATGGTACCAATATCTGGCCTGGCCCATGGACTAACAGTATAAATTAGGCTACATGTCAATCGCGACTGCGCCGCACTGCCACTGGGCCGAATGCATAAAACAAGCAATTGCATGTAAGCAATTGCTTCAAGCAAAAGCACAAGCTCGTCTAGCAAAAGGTCTAGCTCAAGCAATTGCTTAAATCTATATGCATAAACTTTTGCTTATGCTATTACCTTTTGCTTGTCCCGCACAAGCAATTGCTTGCGTTTTTAACAAAAGGGACTTCACGCCTGTGCGAACACAAGAACAAAGGCGAGTGTGACAGCATGTATTTGAAAGGGCATGTGTGTGAGGAAACATTTCCTGACAATGAAGAGCTATGAAATGCACATACAAACACATACACACACATCTATACACACACACGTATTACTGACTGATTCCCATCACTGCGGTTTATAGTAGCTCGGATCTGCCAGATCGCACGCGGAGAGAGGTCTCCTTGCTCTCCACCGAAGTCAGACATCCTGATTTTCATCACATTTTGCGTGCTAACCACTGGACATTCCCGGTGTTGAAATGAAAAAGTGTCTTACACTACTCAAGAGTAATTTCTTGTAGATTTATACCACTCCTTCACAAGTGTGGTCTTTCTTTCATGAATATGAAAATGATTAAAAAAGGGAACGTTCAGGTTAAGCAAAAGCTCAAGCTCATTTTACAGAGCTTGGAAAATCGTAAGCAATTGCTAGCAAGAACTAGCAAAAGGTACATTTTATGCATACGTTTTTAAGCAAATGCTTGGTCTCTAAGCAATTGCTTGAGGGCAGCAAGCAATTGCTTGTGCTTGCTAGCAAAAGCTTCTGCTCGCAAGCAATTGCTTGTTTTTATGCATACGGATTCGAGTAAAAGGCTAGCACAAGCAATTGCAAGCGTTTATGCATTCGGCCCACTGAAAGGTATATTTGTTGAATATTCCGGGACGATTTTACCCAACCAATTGCTCGGTTTGTCTTACAAAAAAAAAAACAAAAAAAAAAACAACCCAAAACCCAACAACAACAACAACACACACACACACACACACACAAGGAAAATATGTGCAGACGTATTCAGTCATATTTCTAATGAAAGCGCAGGACTTCCTCACCTTTTATACATCATTCATTTATGCTTAGAGTCACGAGAAAGAGAAAATTTGGTGAACATTTTCAGAAAATTGCATTGATATTGTTCTCTGTAAAACCGTGCAGGCCCTTCACGCCTGACCCCCCCCCCCCCCGAATCGAACAAAATAAGACAAAACAAAGCAAGCAATTAATCAGCGGGGGAGGAGTACGCGTTCAGCATAGCTGTAGAACCTGGAAAATTTTAGATATATAGATATATAGGTATAGGTATAGGTTGATGTAGATAGATAGATAGATAGATAGATAGATAGATAGATAGATAGATAGATAGATAGACTAATACATACATACATACATACATACAATATACATACATACATAGGGCCTACATACATATAGATAGATACGTGTACATACATACATGCAATAAACACATAAAGATAGAGGGATAGATAGATACATAGATAGATAGATAGATAGATAGATAGATAGATAGATAGATAGACAGATACTACATACATACACACTTACATACAGTCATACACACATACATATAGATAGAGAGATAAATAGATAGACAGATAGATAGATAGATGGATGGATGGATAGGTAAACAGAGATAGAGAGAGGGAGAGGGACAAAGAACAACAAAAAGTGTTGCACAATCCGCCCACAACTTCAATAAATATGCATAAGTTTCTGTCGAGTGTCACGTCCAACGCCGCAATGGTATATCGCACAGGCACACACAAAGTATTCCCCGAACATCGGAGAATGATTTTCATCTTCCCGCTTCCGGTTTAATTGAAGTCATCTATGATTGGCTGCGCAATGTTTGAAAACAGTATTTTGAACAGTGCAGTCCTCACTTGGTATACGAGGCACCGAAGAGAGTGGCTCGAGCAGACGTATTCTTCTGGACCATCACCGATTACTGAAATCAAGATGTTGTTTCCCTCGATTCCAGTTGTGCCCTTCTCACTTATAGTATCATTTTTGCTATTAAACTGTCGATCTGTGTATGCTGAAAACATTGTGGGTGTTTTGAAGGATGAGGAGGCAACACTGTGCTGTGTTCATGATCATGAGCGAGAAAATGTCTGGCTGATAACATGGAGAAGAAACGTTACGTCCGAGACGGGTGATGTGGTGTCGACCTGGGGACCATCAAGCGAAGCTTGGATTAAACCATCTATGTCTGCCAAGTATGATGTGGTAGGTAACGGATGTCTGCATGTACACAACGCTACGAGGGGGGACGACGATGTGTGGTATGTATGTGAAAGCCTTCACAACGACGGGTCTGTGGATAGATCTTTTTACAAGCTAAGGATTCATGGTAAGTAACAAATAAAAAAAAATACATGTACTTGTTTCTCTCTGATGAACAACTATACCGTAGAAGGACCTTCCTGTTTGATAATGGAACCCTCCTTCCTCAGGTAAATATTGTTCTAAACTCAAGTTTCTTTTCTTAAAGAAGAAATCTACCTAAAAATGTTGTAAATTTCACGAGAAAGAGAAAAGATATCCCTGCATTACAGAGCAAAAATGATCAGAATCTGAAAAGAAAAAAAAATATGATGTTCTGAAATTCAATAATTTTTCGGAAAACAATTCTTGACCAGTCGTTCACGACGAATATTCAAATCAACAAGTTGACGATGTAATGCTCTCGCAATTTCTCATTAATTTCGTATACAGACATGACAAAATCTCATATTTCAGCTGTATGAATGTAAAACTTGCCTTAAAACCACCCAAAAATATCTTTCCATGGAAACAAGTTTATACTTGTATTAGCTAAAAAAAAAATAATTTTCCGAATTTCATATAATTGTAACATAATATATGAAAAATTAAAGGGTATAACATCAGCAGCTTGCTCAATTGAATATTCATAATCACTGCATGGTCAAGTAATGTTTTCCGAAAAAAGTAAAATAACAAAGCTGTCATATCTTCCTTATTTCTTACCCGATTTTTGTCATTTTTCTATTGCTCTGTAGGGAAAATTTTTCTCTTTCTTTTGCATTATTCAGTTTTGGGGTGGATTTCCTCTTTACTTGCTTAGTATGGTCAGAACTCTGTTTGCGTATGTTGATAGCAGTTCTGAAAAGGTTAACACCAAACCAATATCTGTATCGATATAACTGTAGATATTAATCTCTCCTCGTCTTTCGTCTGCTCTGCAACTACTCATACAATCGTGCCTAAGTGTGTGTGTGTGTGTGGGGGGGGGGTGCATTGAACAAAATCCGAATTAAAAAAAAAACAGAGAAAAGTGTATGTCTGTGTTTCTGTGTGTGTGTGTAAAAAAAAGTATTTGCTTGTATGAGGTTTATCAATCGCAGGAATTGTAATATCCTATCCTACTTCCGATCCGTATGTCGAAATCAATGAATGAGTTCAAATGTACTGTTAGTATACAAGACCTTTCGATTTCTCTGAGAGGGGAATTCGGGATCACTTAAATATGAATCTAAAGAAAGAGTAACTTCTCATCAAGACAATAATGAAAATTTGATCAAAATCGCACAAGAATTGGTGAAGCTATGAAACTGGGGAATTTCCATAATTTGCTAAACAGTTCTCGAACAGTTGACATCAGTATGCAAATAAGTGAGCTAGTGACACCACCAACTCATAATTTTCCATTGATCGCGTGACGAGCTATAAAGTGGTTGGGTGGTTGGACGTCTTACATTATATACAATATTAAAACACACAGACTCATGATATGTCAACAAATATGTTACCATGTATAATGCTGAATCGTCATTAAAATCGAACACACACATATAATAAAGGTTCCAAAATCATATTGCTTTTCTATCGACAGTGAAAAAAAAAATCAATGCCTATAGTCAATCATAAATCTTATATATGAGAACGGTCATACAATTAGATTGAAACATATCCCAGGTATTATAAGTCATACACAGTGGCGCTCAGCATTACTCATATCAAATAGCGGTGATAATCAGTAGAAAAAGATGAAGTATCTTCTAATGAAACGGATGCAGTGTATCATAACTATAAACTTGAGTGTGCTTACCTGCCTTCAGTTATACGTATATATCTTATGCAGTCAAGGTTACATGAGAGAGATAGATGAATGCAAAACTGTGGGACAATGACAGTGTTCTTTCCAGCAAGGATATCAAAATTAAAGGACAAGTCCACCTTCATATACATGTGGATTGTGTGAATGCAACAATATTGGGGAAAATCGGACAATCCGTTCAAAAGTTATGAATTTTAAAAGTATCTGCACAGTCACTGCTTGATGAGAAGACTACTACAGTGTATGATGTCATACGCGTACGACGATATAAAGAAAATAAAAAGAGAATTTCACAAAATAAATAAAAAGAGAATTTCACAAAATTTCATTTTTGAATAAAGTACACATTTCTTCGACTTGGTGCTGACATAAGAAATTATGTTAAGGGTAATATTATTCCCCCTGCCTTCTGAAAGAGAGAAGTCAAGTGTTCTTTTTTTTTATGCGAGAAAAGTGAAAATGTGTTGAATTTTCTTTATTCTTTCTTTATATCGTTGTACACATGTGACATCACAAGCTGTAGTAGTCTTCTCATCCAGCCTTGAGTGAGCAGAAACTTCAAAAATTCATAACTTTTTAACGGATTGTCCGATTTTCCTCAAACTCTAACTGATAATACATGTGTTCTCCTATCATTGATGCATTCACTCTACCCATATGTCTATGAAGGTGAACTTGTCCTTTAAGGATTCTATGGAGGATCAGTAAAAGGGAAATCCTTTTGATAAAAGCAATGATAATTATTATTATCATTACACGTACACCTCTTCTACTTCTTTGTGAATAGAACACGCAGTCATACAGCCAAACATAGTTTGATAAGGGAGAAGACCTAACATCAAATAAAAAACAACAACAGAGATGATACAATATAATGAAGCTAGTTCTAAATTTAATTTGTAGACTTGTTTAATGATTTCTCCTCTTTTTTTTGTAGAATCATCCACATCCAAACGCGAATCCACAACACAGGCATCAAATTCCGGGACTCTTGTCTCCACAGGCAAGTCACAAATAGTGTGGATTATTGTCATCACACGTTTGACCGAGACTATTAACGTAACCACTCGAAACTTCAAAACTAACACGTCACTATTGACTTGACAGATGGATTCACCAAACTGAGGATTACAGATGTAAATTAATTTGTTTAAATCATCAAACTATAACTGCGAAAGTAACAATATTCGATAGGAAAATTAACGGAAAAAAGGCATTCGCCCCTTACAACACAGCGAGTAATCATAATAGATTTGTTTATTGCATCAACTATAATCCCATAAAGTTTGTATCCTATTCAAGTCTTCATTTGAGCATACTTAGACTTGAGAGAGAGTGAAATAAATCGTTAGTAATCATTCCAAAAAAGGTTATTAAAACACTATTAATAGGAGCAGCAGCTAATCGCCTTACTTCAATTCAATTTCAATTCAAATGATTTTATTTCCATATAAAGTAATACAAAGTAATATACATAACACTTACATGAGTACATAACATCAAAAGGAACTTTCAATCATGTAATTTTCAACAAAACATGAATACAACTATCGTAATGATATCAACTCTGGTTTGGATAAACAAAAACGTGAGCAATACAATCTTGATTTATAACTTTACATGTTAGAGGAATTCACAAGAAAAGCATAGCTTGTAAAATTTGTGAATTACTCTAGAAGGTGGGGGCATCTCAAGATCCGTCAAGGACTCCATGTATAAGATTTTGATATCCTGATGTCAGGCGAAATAATTAGAAAATAAAAAAGACCATGACAAGGACAAGAACAAAAGCAGGGACGGAATAGACAGAAAATAAAACTAAAGATAGGCATGACAAAGAAAGGGAGGGAAACAAAACAAGACAATGTCTACATTCAGTTATCTGGAACACATTGTGGAAAGGCATGAGGAAGAACTTAAAATTCTATAAAGATTTGGCCTAAAACACAAACTGTTAATGTATTTATTTACTTTTATTAAAAAAAAAAAACATTTTTTATCTGTTTATTTGTTTACGTGAGGAAGACAAAAGTTTTTTTTTTTTCAGTTTTGAGTTAAAGGAAGGAAAAGTCAGAGCATCTTTTAGAGTATTATCAAGGCTGTTCCAGAACCTCGGGCCAGTGAAAATGAATGTATTTTGGGCGAGAATTGTACGTGTAATAGTAAATGATATTCACTGGAACGTCGAGTAGGATAGTTGTGTACAGCATCATTGCGTCGAAAGATTTGATCAAACATTTGTGGTAAGCTTTTATTATTGTATTTGAACATAAATTGACCCAACTGAAATAAATATAAATCATTTTATCTTTAATAATCTATGTTCACAAAATTATCAGTATGATTTAAATTAGAGATTACTCTTAACAACTTTTTTTTTGCAATAATAAAATGTTTTTTTTCCAAAAGGAATTGATGCGTGTTGTCCCACACTAAAATCCCATAAGTCAAATACGGTGAAATAAAACTGGAGTAAAACATTGTTAATGTAGAAGTTGGTAAAAAATATTTCAGTCTATTCATTATACCTATATTTCGTGAAATTGTTTTACAGAGAACATTGACATGATCTCTCCATGTAAGTTTATTGTCAACACAAATACCAAGAAATTTTATACTATTGACTTGTTCAAGAGGAATGCAATAAATATGTCCCCAGGCAATATTTCCATTGAATTACTGAAAATCATAAACTTAGATTTAGCAATATTAAGTGAAAGTTTATTAGCCTTGATCCAATGTGAAACTTCTATCAAGTCTGAATTCAGGGTATGAAGAAGAGTATGAGGATCAGGGTGGGCGAAAAAAAAGATTGGAATAATCTACAAACAGTATAAACGATAATAATTTCGAAGATCTATGAAAATCATTAATATAAATTGTAAAGAGCAGTGAGCCTAATAAACTACCTTGTGGAACACCACAATTTATATCTAACATCTGAGAGTTTATGTTGTTGAAAGTCACAAATTGTTTTCTGTTAGATAGGTATCACCTGAACTGGCTGAACCACTCGAAGGCCTTCCCACGAATTCCATAATGATGAAGATCGAATTCCATAATGATGAAGATGACATCTTTATTTATCCTGGGGATATTCAACTGAAAAAAAAGAGAAGAAAGAAAACAAAGTGAAAGAAACAAGTCATGAAATATTTAATACCAGGAACCAGTGCCACATACTGGCATCATTATCACTTACACGATATATCAATTTCTTCTCCTCATTTTCTGGCTAAAGAATTACATCCTGACGGAGAATGCACCACGAAACCGTTGTGGATCATACTAGCAGTTGCGGTGCCTGTAATCTCCATTTTCGGTGCTGTGTTAGCTTGGATTCTGTGTTGGAGATGCCGTACCAAGACAGGTATTCAAACAGCTAAATCCGTAGAGATGAAGTTGATAGTGTAGATGTATTTCTTTCTTTTTTAGAGAGAGAGGCTTCTCATTCAAATATTTCAATGTCTGAATTTCAATTTCATTTTCGTATTTCGTATAATAAAGTATGATGATACTTGGTATATCGCAGCTCCCACCTCCCTGGATACACACACACACACACACACACACACACACACACACAAAACAACATACAACATAGCAGTCGATGTGTCAGTTTGAAGAACTACTTTGGAACCAACTGACAAGTAAGCTTGTAGGTCCAACAGCAGAGTATAATGTGCAGAACAGGATGAAGAGCACGGGTGCACCTCAAGACGAAACTAAAAAAAAAAAAAAAAAGACCATCAATACTTGGGTACAGAAGTTTCTTCTCAAATACAACCAAAGGAAGATAAAATCATATTATCCACACGCTGCACATGCAAATTAGCGGTTGCTATGCAGTATTGACAGAGGTGTGATAATGTGATTGCGACATGAATTTATCAAAAATCTATCATTACATGTTGCACCTATATGCAATTTACTCATATCTTATGTATTGGATTATCTGTTACCGTTGTAAGAGGGAGGGGTCTTGCCAGACGCATCCATTTTGTTGGTTTTGAGTTGAAGATTTCAGGAAGAACATGGACAGACGCACACACACACACACACACACACACATATATATATATATATATATATATATATATATATATATATATATATTGATTTTGAATTAAAATCAAGGCAATTGGCATTTAATGCATTCCTCTATAGTGACATTATTATTACTCTGTGTGTATATATATATATATATATATATATATATACACACACACACACACACACACACATAGGGCCTACATACATATACACTAAGTCCTGTCTGAAGCAGCCAAGGGAGACAAAAAAAAAAGTGACTGCTATATTGACAGATGGTCGAGACAGGTTTGACTGGACATGTGTGTGTTTTCGAGATTTTTTTTTTTTTTCACAAGACTCAC
The DNA here is from genome assembly GCF_964275005.1 of Diadema setosum. Taxonomy (NCBI): domain Eukaryota; kingdom Metazoa; phylum Echinodermata; class Echinoidea; order Diadematoida; family Diadematidae; genus Diadema; species Diadema setosum. The sequence goes on from NC_092690.1 coordinate 25,533,855, forward strand.
AGTGCTCTATGGATCAGTGCAGCAGCAGGTAGGCAAACACTTGCCGATAAGAACTAAATTGTTACTTCATATTATGAAACCAACATTAAGGGATTTCAATTCCTTTTGAATCACCGCAAATATCGTGTAACTGTGAATATTGTTTTTCCACTCATGATTTAGCATATTTGATGTTCTCTTCTGACTCTGTTCAATTCATTTCTGCCCAAAATGTTCGATTGTCGGGAAAAGCAAAAGATGCAGAGATGAACACAAGTCAGGCAGAGTCAAGAAGAAAGAGTCTGCAAACAACGCACGCACGGAGTCGACTGGGCGGTTCAATGTTGGCACTGGCTAAGATTTTGACCTATTTCTGGGTCTAACATGTCTACTTTGCTCCTCCCCGTCAACTACTACTATGAGCAAACGTAATACAAGCCTACAACCATCGAGAGAACCATACTGTTTGAGAAACAGGTCCAGAACTCAGCTTTTAAGTTCCAACACTTCAACAGCCGGCAGGGCACATCTACAACAGGCTACTGCAGCAGACGCACCTCCCGAAACCTCCCCGCTCAGCCAACGGTCTGAACCGGTTAAAGAAAACTCTGTTGCGGATACGCAGCAACCCACGCACCATTCGTCGTGCAGTACCATGGCGCCTGGGACTGAAGGTACGTTAAGCCATTCCGAATTCACAAGGGTCACTGAAAAAATTATGGATAAACTGGAAACGCTTTCAGTGAGCGTCAATGCAATTCGTACTGAAGTATCTGACATACGAAATACCTTGCTGTTTCAGACTCGAGTGCAAGACTTACTACCATTGAGAATGACACTTTACCCCAGATGAAAAGAGATAGAGTGAAGATGGAAGCTGAGTTGAAAGAACAGATACTTTTAATGGAATTGCATGACAGGAAACTTAATTTGTTGATTTATGGAGTAGAAAATCGGCAAAACGAAAAGGCTGTTGAAGTTGTGAGAGATGTAATTAAACAGCTTGGTTTTCCTGAGCAACAAGTGCGAGGAATGTTTGTAGTGAATGCGAACCGCCTCCCTAGACGTCCGGTGGCTGGTAGTGACGAACAGAGCAGGCGTGGCCCTGACCCGATTGTCGTTAGATTTGGCGCCATGTTTGATCGAGATGCGGTTTGGAATGCGTACCAGAGAATGCATATGCGCCCGCCACTACGAGAGGTCAAGCCCCTGCTCGACCTAACTTCCGGCTCGCAAGAGACTTACCAGCGTCACTCAAAAAGAAACGCTTTCAGTTGGAGCAAAAGGCCTATCACATGAGGAAGAATGAAAATAAATCAACCAGAATAAAAGTGGTCGGGGTGAAAGTTCTGTTGGAATGCAGAGAAAAGGGTTCGCTATCAGCATGGAGGGTAGTTGGAGATTGAGTTTCAGATTGATCAGGACCAGTTTGATTTCTGCCAAATGAAACGCGGCCATCGTTTTGCTCTCCCTTCCCTTTGTACAGCGATACACAGTAAAATGATTAAGTCAAGTTTGAATTCATAATTTTCTTCGAGTCCTATCTGTGTTGGAAAACGGAAATCGCAATGTCTGCGCTATTGTTGTAGCTAATGATTGTAACTTTCGTCGGCAGGAATGCTAGTAAACAAATTGGGCATTGTATTCTTCAGGTGAGCTGATAAGAGCAACACGACTTCATTATAAATGGCATCTTGTGCGAAGGTGCTTACAGGCGGAGTATCGGGAATGTGAAACACCCAAACTATAACAACAGAAGGATCAGACATTCTTAAGTTGCAAAGCAATGCATCTGAGACATGGAGTGCATAAATTGGTTCCTATGGTTACGAGTCAACGGAACTGAATATGTATTAGTGTGCATTCATTGTAATAAGGAGAAGAGCTAAAGAGGAAAGCGATTCTTACCTCTGCTGAATAATTGGATTTTAGTATGTATGAAGCCCTTCGTTTTATTCTGTTCGAGGTTATTAGAGATTTGCCAAAACAAGCATCAACCTTACAGGTATTTCATGCACTGGTTTGTATTCATGGTTGCAAACAAGCATCGACCTCACATTTAATGTACTGGTTGTGTGCTTATGATTGTGTATCAGCTAGTAATAAAGGACGAGACATTTTTTTTTTTTTTTCAATCAACGCTGTAAAACAATCAACGCTGTAAAACAATCTGATTTTTGGGGGTAATATTTGTCGTTTATTTGGTTGACCTCCACAAATATACAAAGTTTTTGTGTAATGGACATTGGTAGTGGGTTAAACTGATACACTGTATTTTGTAACAATGTGTTTTGTTAAGGTCATTTGTAGGGGGTAAATTTCGTAAAGAAATGGTGGCAACACGAATGCATATCTGTGTATATGCGGCATTATGTGCCAAGTAACGGGAATGTATATATAGTTAACAACAGAACTATGAGTTGAGAGTCGCAAAGTGATGCGGTCATGCTCTGGAATGTATAAATTGTTTTTTATGTCTATGAGGTAACTGGATGGAACATGAATTAGGGTGTTTTTTTTTTTCTCAGAAAAGGATCCGAGATTATGAGGAAGGTGACTCTCACCCGAAATGCTGGAATTTGTAATATAGGAGTATAGGACATTGTTTAAATTCTACTGCAGTTCATTAGGAACTTGACAAAACAAGAGTCAACGTTCCAGTGTATTACGTTCTGGTTGTGTGTTCATGGTCGGATATCTGCTGTTTACAACACAACTTAGTTGCGTAATAATGTGGATTTTGTATTTTCGTTATTTGGCTGGCCTCCACAAATATGCTCACACTCTTTTATTGGGTAATATAGAGGCCGTAGTGTACTTTTTTTTTTTTTGCTGAAAAGGATCAGAACCTATTGTGAACTTCCTGTGTAAATTATTTTTAGCTTTGATTAAGTAATAGACTTTCTCAAGTATGTATTTCCTTTTTGGGAAAACTATCTGATGTGCTAAAGCCCAATTATAGTGTTGTGTTGCTTTCGGTCTTTTTGGAAGATTATTGTAAGAGTAATCTTTGGTTTATCATGGATAATATGCACGGTGCAGTTTTGATATGGAAGTATATTAAGTTCATTAGAATTATAATTGATGGGTGAAATATATACTATGGTGAAAGGTTAAACAAAATGAATACAGGGGGCATGTATCTTGAATACAAAACGTGTCTGAACAATTGCACATCAATATAATGAAAGGATGACACGTTTTTATATCATACGATATGACTTTGGATGCAATGTTGTTTGTTGTTTGTTGTTTGTTTTTGTTTTTTTTTTAAACCGGAGTATATCCGTTTTGAAAAAGAATCCGAGCATATTATGATAACAAAAAATGAATTTTGGCGTAATGCAGGATTTGTATTGCGCAACTTGCTATGGTTTAATAGATGAAAACTCATGTTTTGTGATCTTGGAATTCAAATTTTCATTTTGATATAGTATGTATTCCCTGTGTGTTTGATGTGATCAGATAGACAACTTTACCGAGTGTTATGAATGTGACATTTCATGGAAAATTACTGTCACGTTTGTAAAGTTTCGTTCTCTTGTGAACACACTTGAAGATCAATTAATTTGTGTAATGAAAATTATATATATGGAATTTATTGACACTAGAATGAAAATGTATGGTTTTCGATTGTGTCTTTGACCGTGTTTCTGACAGCAAGTGCCGTCAGGTCTGAAGTAAGAATATCCATGATTTTGATTATTTTGCAAAACATTGCAGTGTAATCAGGATTAACAATATTATTGGTTATAAGTTTTTTCCCTTTTTCAAAAAAGAATGTAAGGAAACGCCAACAAGATATTGCTTTGCCTAACAGTGTTGTTCGGCAATATGATGTATTGTGTGACGAAATGATATATTGTTTACGGTTGTGTTTTTGACCGTGTTTCTGACGACAATTCCCGTCAGGTCTGAATTGAGAATACCTATAATTTGATTATTTTCCAAATCATTACAGTGTAATCAGGATGAATATTGTTACTGGTTGCAAGTTATTTCCCCTTTATTTTTTTCCAAAAAAAAAAAAATATATATATGGAAATGTTATCAGGATGAATATTCTCACTGGTTACAATTTCCCCTTTATTTTTTCCCCCAAAAATATATATATATATGGAAATGTCAACAAAGTATTGCTTTGTCTAGCAATAGGATATGTCGTTTAGTAATGTGATGTTATTGTCTAACAATATGATATTGTTTGCGGTTGTGTTTTTGACTGCTTTTCTGACAGCAAGTGCTGTCGGGTCTGATGAAAATATCCATATAATTTTGATTATTTTGCAAAACATCACAGTGCAATCAGGATAAATAATTCTACTGGTCATAAGTTCTCTCCTCCATTTTCAAAAAAAAAACCAATATATATATAAGGTAATGCCAACAAAATATTGTTTTGTTTAACAATATGATATGTTGTGGTATGCTTTAATTGAAAATCCTGTAAAATTAGAGATGAATTGGATTCATGAATTAGATTTATGTAACTGTTCGGATTTCTTTCTTTTTATTTATTTTTTGTTGGTGTTGGGGAATTACGCAAACTTGATATTATGATGTAATGAATGATATACATGAATATTGCAGTGATATCTTGTACACGACAATAGTGAATTTCATTTTTTCAGTGCCGAAAGGCTATGCAGTTGCGAGTGTCCCCCCCCCCCACACCATATTTACACAATGGAACAAAAGGTCTCCAGGTGTTCCAACTGATTGTGTCTGTAGTGTGTATTAACTTCATTTGTCTGTATCATATTTTCAATACATGTGTAATCCTTGTTGGGTTGTACTTTGACCAGTTGAGGAATATATTGCATTTTATAAACGACCCCCCCCCCCCATCCATTCTGTTTTTGAGATGACTATTACTACAAGTCTGATCCTCCTCTTAATTGTGACAATTTTTGGAAAAGTTACAAGTTTTTATCCGTACGTTAGATCTTTATCGCTTGTCTACATATTCATATGCGCACAATTCCATGCGCATCATTCTGCCAAACTGGTGTAAGTTTAAGTATACAGTACTTGCTTGTACAGCAATTCTTCACTTGTACGGTCCCAGTATCGTCTGCACTGAACCGAACTCTTTCCTTATCTGCCTACACTCGCAGCCACGCCCACGTCAAACACGCACACGTTAAGACACACACACACACACACGCACACACACACCCAAATCTCACACTCTCAAGCACAATCATACTCTCGCATGTTAAAACACTGCTTACACACTCCATGCATACACACACTACCACTGTTATAGTGATGCCATTGGCGGCATTGGTGTGAAAATATGTTTCGTATTCAGACCTGCGGTGTGCTAACAAGTGCCCGAGAGGGTAATTGGCCTGGGGTTTTTGGAGCTATTCTGTACTTATCGTATATCATTGATGATCTGGAAATTGATCGAATGTAATAGCCAAGCCACGTTTGTCCTTGTCTAATGTCGGCTCAAATTTTTGTGTATGTATGTTTTTGCTGTCGTCTCGGAAGCCCACAGAGACACTGGATTTATTCTTATTATGTTTTGTGTGTTCTATGTCTTTTTCTGTCCACGCTTCTCAGTGTTCTTACTTACCTTATTCTGCCCTTTCTCGTTTCACGTTCTACGTCTCTTCAGCGATCTTCTGCTTATCATGATTTTGACGTCACCCATGTTCGTAGATTACTCCAGCGTCTCGCCACATCCCGGCGACTGGGTATTTTTTTGTATCGTCCACTTATTCATGACATCCTAGTTTTGTTAATAACGCAGACTTTTCAAAATTCGTCTCGTATTTTTAATTATGGCTAATTTTCTGAATGCTCCATTTCATTCCGTATCGAACGATGATTTTTTTGAATTATTTAGGAACACAGGCTTAGATTCTGACCCAGTTAGTGGCTAAACCAGTACACGGCGAACCACCCCTTACGATGAATTTGTTACCGATAGCCTGAATACAGCTGCAAATGAATTGCCTCATGATCTTAGTAATGATTTCACTCAAAATATGTTGTGCAATTATATTACAGTGAATCAATGCAAAGACATGATTCATAATTTTTCAGAGGACACGTTTTCTTTGTTACATTTAAACATAAGGAGTCTGAATAAACATTTTGATGATTTAAAATTTCTATTAGAATCTGATGCAAGCCAGTCGCTATCCGTTATCGGATTAAGCGAGACATGGTTAGCTTCCAATACAGAAAATTATTTCGCAATTGAGGGTTATAATTTGTTTGTTAACAATAGGCTTGATAAGAATGGAGGGGGCGTTGCATTGTACATATCACGTTCCTTTGATACTATTGTTCATGAAGATATTTCTAGAATGGACAATGTTGTTGAATCTTTGTTTATAGAAATTCTTATCCCAGGATGTAGAAATCTTATGGTAGGCATTATATACAGACCTCCTAATTCAAACGCCAATGATTTTTTAACTTATTTTTCAGATCTTGATAATTCACACGTTTTCCGAAATAAGGATTGCTTTTTACTCGGTGAGTTCAATATTGATTTGCTGAAGTCTGAGCATGATAATATCTCTAGTGATTTTCTTCACACACTTCTGTCCTCGTCCTTTCTTCCTCTTATTTCTAAACCCACACGTGTTACAGATCGCTCTGCCACCCTCATTGACAACTTGTTTTGTAATATTCTACCCCTCCCTGACTCTTTTATAATCCTTTCAGATATGACTGATCATTTTCCAATAATGACTTGTCTTACTCTTAAAACACAAGCTAATATTAAACCTATTTCACCTTTTTTGTTTAGACGTAGAGTTTCACCTGAAAAGTTAGCTAGTTTTGATGTGGCTCTCGAGAACGCTGACTGGTCAGGAGTATTTGGCAGCGATGATGTTGTAATTTTATGGAAACTTTTAATCATCATTTAGATGATGTAATCCCAAAACAAAGAAATAGAACAGAGTATAAAAAGACACCTAGATTACCTTGGATTTCCAGATCAATTCTTCGTTCAATTAATAGAAAAAATCGTTTGTACTACAAGTACAAATTGGAAAAAACTGAGCGATCGAAGAATAGATATACATAATATAAAAATACTTTGACAATGATTTTACGTTCTGAAAAGAAAAGATATTACTTTAAGCAATAACGGATTATCGAAATATAAGTTTGATATGAAAAATACTTGGAAAGTCTTAAAACAGGCCACGAATGTTCCGAGTAAACACTCTGACATTGATAAAAATTAAATTGAATGATGAATTGATTAATGATCCTCTTCATATTGCAAATATTTTTAATTCCTATTTCTCAAAAATAGGCGAAAATTATGCTCAAAACATTCCTGCAACAGATTCTCATTTTACTGAATTTTTAGGTCAGCGTAATTCTGATTCCATATTTTTTATACCTACTAACAGATTTGAAATTATTGATATAATTTCTTCTTTTGAAAATAAACGAAGTTCTGGTTATGATGAGATAGATAATTTCATACTTAAGGGTGTTATTTCCTCGATTGCTGATCCACTTGCTCATATATTTAATCTGTCAATTTTTAATGGTGTGTTCCCAGATAAAATGAAATTAGCTAAAGTAATCCCAATATTTAAGGCAGGCGATAAGTTCGAAGTCAGCAATTATCGCCCAATTTCATTATTATCGTCATTGTCTAAGGTTTTAGAAAAACTTATTTACAAGAGAATGATAAATTTTTTGAAGGTACACGACGTTTTTACGAATTTTCAGTTTGGTTTTCGTGAGAAACATAGTACTACGCATGCTCTTTTGCATTTTGTTGATAGAGTTGTTCACGCAATCGATAACCATTCTCATTTAGTTAGTATTTTCTTGGACTTCTCCAAGGCCTTCGACACTATCAATCATGATATTTTACTTTATAAGTTATCGCATTATGGAATACGTGGGAAGGTCTTGGAGTGGTTCAAGAGTTATTTAGTTGATAGAAAACAATTCGTTACAATTAAAAACAATGATTCCGTTGTCAGAGAAGTTAAATGTGGTGTCCCACAGGGAAGTCTCTTAGGGCCGTTATTGTTCATTATTTATATCAATGATTTTTGTCGCGTATCCAACGACCTCTCTTTTATTCATTTTGCAGATGACACTAATGTATTTTTTGCCCATAATGACATTGATTTTCTCGTTCATAAAATTAACATTGAATTGAAAAAAGTGACAAATTGGGTCAGGGCCAATAGGCTATCACTCAATGCTCAAAAAAACAAAATATATGCTTTTTAGTAATACTGTTGATAGTTTAAGTACAAATATAGTATTAGATGACTCTCATCTACAAAGAGTCTCACATATCAAATTTTTGGGTGTCATTGTGGATGAAAAACTTTCCTGGAAATCACATGTTGATAATGTCTGCAATATAATTTCACGTAATATAGGCATTGTAAATAGATTGAAATTTCATATTCCACAAAAATCATTACTTATGCTATATTCGTCGTTAATATTGCCTCATCTTAATTATGGAATATTAGTTTGGGGCAACACGCATCAGAATTTATTAGAGAGAGTGTTCCTCTTACAAAAGAAAGCTCTCCGTGTTATCTGTTATTCCCCTGTACGTTCTCATACAAATATGTTGTTTGCCTCCAACAAGCTCTTAAAAATTGCAGATTTGTTTTTGTTTAATTTAGGGCAATTTATGTACAAGTATTGTAATAACTTGCTTCCGTCTATTTTTGACTCTATGTTCCTAAAAAATCAGTCATTTCATGAATATCCTACTAGGCGTTCCAATGAATTTCACTTACCTCTTTTAAGAACGATTTTAGCTAAAAACACACTTATTTATGTAGGCCCAAATTATTGGAATTCTTTGAATCAAGACATAAAAAACGCTCCATCCATATATTCTTTTAAGAGGAGACTGAAGTCTTTTTTATTGCAATCGTATGACTCTACAATACCGAATTAACCATTTGGCTTTTTTTCTCAGCTACACTTACCTTCTCACTTTGTCCCCTCTTCAAAGAATTAATGGTATCTTTTTCCTGGATGCTCGCAATGTTGTCACCTATGCCATTTTGCCCATAGCGTCTTGAAGTTGACTTTCCGTATGCTACTCCTGTTCATACGTCCCTCTATTTTCTATTTTCTATTTTCTTGTCTTTTTTCAGGCGTCAAAATATTACTTTTCCCCTACAACTATCCTCTTATTCTCTTGGCATGCTTCTGCCGAAGATCGCAGTTTCTGTTGTTCTGTTTCTGTTTCTGTTGTGCATTCTTGTCTGCTATTTTGTCTTCAGTTTGTCAGTCTTGTCAATCCCGTTTGTCTTGTACAACCTTTTTTTTTTTTTTTTTTCCAGTAGTTGTCTCGTTGTCTAGTCCTGTTTCATGTTTGTTCGCGTCTATGAAAGTGTATATCTGGTAATCTAATTTTCAGTGGGCTTCCAGACTTCTTCCACTTTATTATCTTTTGTATCCAGACTTCTTCCACTTTGTTATCTTTTGTATCTACGATGATTCGATTCCATCAATGTTCTTTTCCAATGTTATCTTTTGTATCTACGATGATTCGATTCCATCAATGTTCTTTTCCAGAGGGGCCCACACACTACAAGCTCTGTCTTTTTAGTGGGTCCCTCCATTTTTCGCACGGTATACATGTACTTCACTTCGATCACTTCTTTTGCTTTTTTACTATACAATGTATGGTTACTATAGATCCTCAATTATTGTACAGTCTATTCATTTCACTATGTTCTATTTACCTTGTTCTCTGTTATCAAAAGAAGTGAAACATATGTTATGTCGAAAAATGAAATAAACTTTGAATTTGAATTTGAATTTGAAAGGCATCGGCTGTCGTCCTATTCTTAGAGGTAGACTTTCGATTTAACCTCAGCCTTGCTACATATTTTTGTTTCAAGTAATCTTTGTTATAAGCCTGCACCTCATAGTGATCTTACTTTCTGGCAGACACACAAGAACGAAACCAAAGCTCAAACAAAGCGAAAAAAACCCCTCTATAAATAGACCTACGAATGTATAGTACACCGATCCGATTTCACGCGGCATCTTTCCATTTTTTCTTTTTTTTTTAAATGAAGGATGGAAAATTCTTTGACTGGAAGGCACGAGCAGTATAAAACGTCAATGGAGAATTACTGTAAATGTTAAAGGCATGTGCCTATGCATGATTATGGGAACAAAGACTTAGTAATTGACCTTCTAGCCGACATATTATTTGCTGTGAATATCCGATCATATGTTACCGTTTTGAACTCAGTTCATTGCCGGTATGTTGCCTTTAAGTTGTCATTGATTTTGTACATGTGCTAGTACGTGTAAGTGTGTGTGTGGGCCTGTATTGTAGACATCTATAGTTTACAGGTTAAAGGATGCAAGATCGTCCATCTTTTATAACACATCCTGAAGAGGCAAAAAAGAAGGAAAGATATATAATTCTGCTTATGATTTGATCTGATTCGATTTGATTTGATTGAATCTATTTCTGCATTTTTCACAAAGTATATAGAACATGACAATTTTCCAATACTATTCACATTATATCCAACACAAAATGAATATAAATGCAATCATAATATATAATGTACCAGTAATAAAATATTGTATAGGTGAATTATAATCATACAAAAATAATTGGAAAAGCATTATTCAATCGAATTAATACATACAAAATGCAGGAGACCGTCATCTTAAACTGAAGCGTGAGTATCAGTAAAATATGCTTGTATCAGTAAAAAGGAAATAGTTTCATTATTTTTCTAATTGTTTGTTGATGTCCCTTACGTTGCAGAGTGAGACCGAAGTTCAGGTTCCGGGCTCGAAGGAGGAGGAGACCTTTATCGTGTAGAAGAGAGGACCATTGACCTTTGACCCAAACCCTTCACATTACGCCAATTAATCCCTTCTCCAGCATGTCCAGCATGTCCTTCTCCAACTAATCCCTTCTCCATTGCAATTGTCAGAGTCAGACGATGTATGGACAAGCCTTGGATCTAGCCCGGGACGCGATTTTTTTTTTCCGTAACCCTAACGCGTCGAAATTGCCAATTGTGGCACTTGAGCAAAGACTATCAGTGTACTAGTTGGTTGCGATACTTGTGTGCCTTTCTTTTCTTTTTTTTTTAATGGCTTGTGTTGCTTTCTTGTATACAGTACCATGGTCGTCTGTTAACCACAAAATCAGATTAGAATGTGAGAATGGCACGCCGCCTTGTGAACTGTCATAACAACGGCTTTGTTTGTGTGTGTGTGTGTGTGTGTGTGTGTGTGTGTGTGTGTGTTGTGTGTGTGTGCGTGTTTCCACTTCGCCATCGGCATCGCGTTCTGCTTTGCCGTCTGCTTACACTGCTGGTATTCCTGTGGTTTGTTCGCCATCTGCTGACACTTTTCCTTTGTCTCGCAAGACTTAATTGCGCTGTTAATGGTAATAATAAATATCATTTATAAAGCGCTTATTACAATGTTTCTAATCGCTGAGTGTCTCGATGAAAACACTAAAAAAGAGAAATTCAGTCATGGAGTACAAATTGTTGTTAAGATGCAAACTCGAAGTTTTCATCAATATCTTGCAAAAGTAAATTGGAAATCTAAGCTTGGAATGAATTATGATATAAGTATTATATAGGCCTATATAGGCGTACAACTGCAGCAATTGCTATTGTTAACATTGATCATGTTTATTAAGCCACGCAGAATCAGATTCGAAGTGGGCATAAGGTCTAATTGGGTAACATGAATACACTACTTGGTTAATTTGGGTTTATACTTCTCCAACCTCACGATGATTGTGCTTTAAAAAAATGATTCAGAAAGGCGTAGTATGCTCCTTTTTAGTTCAGGTTCATGTAGATCAAGATATAATTATGATTAACTTCTCATGCACTAACATCCAAGATGAAGATGGGGAGGGAAGAGAAGCTGGGGGGGGGGGGGGAGTAATCATCGATTACGATCGATAAAATCTCTATATTAATATATTAATTCAATCAGCTTTATAAAGGCATTTTGAAACAGCGTTTATAAAGCAAACAGCAACTCATTTTCATTCTAATATCACGTACGGTTTGAATTGATCTGTCAATATAGATATATAGGTCTATATTTTTTTGATGTTCACTTTATCATTGCCAAACCTATAGTTCTCCTCATCAAGTGCCTCGTTACCTCTACCAAAACGACCATCAGTGAAGGAAACCCAAACCCAAAGTGAAATGTGGATTGAGTGAAAGCAGCAACATTAGTAAAACACATCAGTGACAGTTAAAGGAAAATCGCACAATTGTAAAAGATGCAAAAGTTATGCATTTTAACGTTTTGATGTTGGTACAACTGGATAAGGGGATACTATAAAAACCGCTTTCAGAAAGTAGGGGGAATGATTACTGCCTTTAACATAACTTATGTCAGTATCAATTAAGTTGATGGAATGTGTAATTTTCATGAAAAATGATTTCTTTGTGGAATTCTCTTCATGTTTTCTTTACATTGTTGTCCACACATGACGTCATGGACTCTAGTAGTCTCCTTATCCAGTGATTACAACACCAAAACTATAAAAATGAATAATTTTTGCATCGATTGTCGGATTTTCCTCAAACTTTCACTAATGTTGCTGCGTTCACTCAATCCATATTGCTCTTTTGGGTCTTGGTTTCCTTTAATATCAAGCAATCATCACTACCATCATTGCTTCAATTAGATTATAAAACTGAGGGATCGATCACAGAAAAGAGTTCTGTGGGATCGACCATAAACATCATTACTATCATTTCACAACTGGATATCATCTTATCATCATCATCATCACCATGATTGCTACGCGTACTACCATCGTATACAAATTACCACAAGCAATCTTCCTCCACCATATTGCACTTATCAATACTTTTTTTTCATGTCACCAATCCAACAACTTCACGAAATCTCTTGCATATTTTCAGCTTCATCATTTTCATCAGTCTAAATAAGCATTGCGACTATCAATATATTCCTACTCGATCCCTCCCTTCAATGCCCACATGGCCTAGCACCCTTATTGTTAGTCGATAAATGATTGAATATTAAAACACTGATTTCTTTGTTTGTTTGTTTATAAGAACACTAGCCGCATTCACACGTGTTAGCTGATTACCGAGCGCGCTCCAAAACTCGAGTTCTTGTAATACTCGTAACTTTTTATGAAACTTCATGATCGATATATTAGATATAGAAACAATCACCTGGCATTAACTGGTATCAGATTCCCAGGTGGGTTCATGAGTTTATGAGTAATACAAATTTGTGGAAGCGACTTGAAACGATCGTTTTATAATGTGTTGTTATTTGGCACAAATTAATTTCATTTATTCTAATGGTGAAGGATAACCAAAAGAAAATTAATCTACCCGATATTAGCCAAATTTAAGGTCTTTTCATTAAGTTGGAACATCAAGCATCTGTTCAGAGTCACAGACGCTACTTACGTGTTTTTATAATATGCATTTATAGGAAACTGATATACGTTTAAACGATATTAGCCATCATATTATGGTGTCCTATATAGCTCCATACCAAGCCTGGACAAAAGTACGGAATCTATCAGCAATGTTGCAATGTGTGTGTGTGTGTGTTTTTTTTTTTTTTCTTTGCACCGAAAACTCGAGGGCGGGCGCCTGAAAGTGCAATGATTGCACCTTCCATGCACTTTGTGTGTGTGTCTTTGTGTGTATGTGCGAGTGCGTGCAATGTGTGTTGTGTGTTTGTGTGTTTATGTGTTTGTGTGGGTGTGGTAGGTGTGCAGTCTATCGTTACTTGCAAAGTTTCGTGTATGCTAACGTAAAAATCGTAATCAAGAGTTATTCTGAAAGAAAATGAAAGCGAGGTCACAGCTGGTCGTTGTTCACGTCTGAAAAAGTAAACATTCTGGTTATAATCATAAAAGTGTCAGAAATTGTGCACTCTATTGTTAAAAAAATGTTTGTTATGTCATAAAGCGTTACAAATTTTTCTGATTTATAATGCTAGCAACTACATATGAATAGGTGGTAGACGTAGATATAAGGCTTAGGACATCTGCAGGAGTAGGGTAGGTTAGATTTTTATCATGATTTGTTATACCTTGAGGTGCTCACAAGCGCTTTATTAGATCTTAAACTGAAATACTGATAAACCAACTGGCCACGACTTCAAAATGACGTCAAAATCACGTCCATTTCCCTTGTTCTTGAAGAAAAGGCGTCTTTCAGATGTATTCCTTGTTTTCTTTTCCAATATACGTTAAAAAGTCATGAATTGACGTGTAAACGACGTGCTCATGACGTTCTGACGTAGATCTTGTCTTTAGAATTGTGATTTACATGTCATTAAGACGACTCTTATATGACGTCTTTTGGACAACTTCCTTTTGAGCAAAAATACGACATATTGACGTCAGTTTGAAACGTTAATATGACGTCCAGTATCTTTGTTTATTTTCGTCTAAAAGATTTTTTTTTGACGTCAGTCTCATCTTTAAATTAGTAATTTACACGTCTTTATGACGTCTTTGTATAACAACCCAGACGTCAGAAAGACGTCACAAATATGTCGTCTTTTAGACGTCATCCATTTGAGCAGAAATACGACTTTCTGGCGTCAGTTTAAGACGTCTAAATAATGTCTGCTTTCTTTGCTTATTTATGTTAAACAAACGACAATTATTGCGCCTTTCTGAAGTCTAAATAATGACGTCATTTTTATATCTTCCATTTGAACAAAAATTCCTCTTAGTGTTGACAGTTTCGACGTCTTTCTGACGACAGTAATGACGTGATAATGTCGTCATTCTGACGACAGTATGTCGCAAAGCAAACTGATATAACTCTATAAAACTCTATAATTAGTAGGCCTTATTATATGACGTTATAAAGACGTCGAAAAACTTACGTAAACGTAACGTTGATATGTCGCTAATATAACGTCATAAATACGTCGCAAAACAACGTAAATTTAACGTCATAATACGTCATTGATATGACGTGATAAATACGTTGCAAAGCAAACTGATATAACTCTACAAAACTATAATTCGTAGGCCTAATTATATGACCTCATGAAGACGTCGCAAAACTGACGTGAACATAACGTTCATATGTCGTTGATATAACGTCATAAATACGTCGCAAAACAACATAAATTTAACGTTATAATGCGTCATTAATATGACATGATAAATACATTGCAAAGCAAACCAATATAACTCTATAAAACTATTCGTAGGCCTAATAAAATGACGTCATAAAGACGTCGCAAAACTGACGTGAACATAACGTTCATATTTCGCTAATATAACATAAACACGTCCCAAAACAATGTAGCCTAAATTTCAAGTTATAATACGTCATAAATACGTTGCAAAACTAGCTGATATAACTCTACAAAACTATAATTCGTAGGCCTAATTATATGACGTCATAAAGACGTCACAAAACTGACGTGAACATAACGTTCACATGTCGTTAATATAACGTCACAAATACGTCGCAAATCAACGTAAATTTAACGTTATGATACGTCATTAATATGACGTGATAAACACGTTGCAAAAAAAACTGATATAACTATACAACTCTATATTCGTAGGCCAAGTTATATGACGTCACAAAGACGTCGCAAAACTGACGGGAACATAACGTTCACATGTCGCTAATATAACGTCATAAATACGTCCCAAAACAATGTAGCCTAAATTTCACGTTATAATACGTCATTAATATGACGTGATAAGTGCATTGCAAAGCAACGGTAATTTTACTTCACTTATGCGTCGTAAATACGACGTGAATAATACGTCACAAAATTGACTTGAATTTTACGTCTTTAGTTCGTCGCTAATATGACATCATAAATACGTCGCAAAACTAAAGAAAATTTCACGTTAATACGTCGCTCATATGACGTCATAAATGCGTTGTAAAACAAAGTATATATTACGGTATTAAGACGTCATTTAAATATTACGCTATGAATGCGTTGCAAACCAACGTAGATTGCGTCATTGATACGTGTTTATGACGTAAAAATTACGTCGCAAAATTGACGTAAATTTTACGTCATCAATATGTCACCAATATTAAGTAATAAATACGTCGCAAAACTGACGTAACACATCAGGAGGTCCATAACATGACGTGATAAATTCGTTTCAAAGAGACGTTGAAATCACGTCATTTTCTGGTCATTTTCAGACTTGCGACAACTTTGACCATGTAGTTGCGACCAAATTGAGACGTCTTTTTGACCTCCGTCTGCTAGCTGGGATGTTCATAAAGTTTGTTCCATCCCTTTCTGCCAATTCAACCGCTCATATGACTACTTTAGTATTAGTGATATATGTTTTTCCTAACCAATTTCTGTGCATTTTCTGCACGCATCCTAATGCATCCAGGCTGTGAAATCGACAACTTTTGCTGATCTGAGATACAAAGTCAAACGTTGAAATAGATGAATTTACAGGTTTGAAACCTAAAGTAAGGGGAAGTCCAAACTAAAGATAACTTCTTTAAAAAAAAAAAAAAAAAAAAAAAAAAAAACCTTGACAAATAGGAAAATATTGTTGGTTAAAGATTGAGGAAAACTTTCTTAAGAAAAGTATCATTTTAATTTTCAACAAACTATAATCGATCAAGAAAATCAGGCAATCTATGACGTTTCCAGCGACTTTATAAGAGAATAGAAAAAGAAAGTACATGTATGCAAAATTTCATATTCTAACGTAAAGGCATCATTTACCTTTTGCATATGAAACAAAAACCCAGCATCGGTGCTTCAAAGTAGTTCTTAAATGTGCGTTAGGGATAGAAACAACCAATGTAAATATTTGAACCATTATCATCGATGTTATGTATTTTTAGATATACAAAATGTGTACAATAGTTATAATGAAAATGTTTCCAGATTAAACCGTCTACAGTAATTATGGTTTAGTGAGAAAAATAGTGATATCTCCTTATATTTCATGCTTTATTGAAAACGTTTTATATGGTGGGATGTGGAATGACCTATGACGCATGCATCAAAAGTGATATCTTGAACATTTTTTAAATCACTGTTCTCAACGTAAAACAGGACCTTTAAAATACATGTTTGTATTCCATTTTAAATTCATCCTCTTTAGTAATCACTCCAAATATTTTGCAAATAACCTCCGTGACATCAGTTCTATTACTTCATCAAAACATCATGGAAAATACATTTCAAATAAATTTCTCAATGATATCTTTACAAATGCCTACGAAGGAGAAAATTATCAAAATACTCTTTATAAATTAAGTGACGAGCACATCAAAACACCACTTTTCTGCGGGGGAGGGGGGCAGAATGAATTTTTGAACACTGTGTAGGTGATTAATTCCTAGTGGAGCACATCTTGGTTTCGAACCAATGTTGGCTCAACCTTATACATGCACGTAGTTATGTCGTGCCACGCTGGACTAACCATTCATGTAAACGTCACATGGATGTTGGCACATGTTTCATTGAATACTGTCATTTCTTTTAACATCTTTAAACCGTAGATTTTTTTATGTTATACAAATGCGATCCTATACACTAACCCTTCACAGACAGCTGTTAACGCCATCCTAACAGTTGACTAGCAAATTACTATATCATACACTATCTCAGCTGTTGTAAAATAAAAACAAAAGAACAATCGTATGGATGTAATTTATACGGTTTTGTCAAAAAACGTAGACTTACATTTTTGTACGTTCACACACGTAAACACATATACACGCACACACACGCACGTAAATAGCCTTCGAGATTTTTATATATACAATCACTTATTTAGACGTAAAGATGTATTAATTCATATTGTTTAAAATTTTTATATAGTTATTATAAATCTGATACATATTTACACACTTGTGTATGTTAATGCACACCACACCCAACACAACGTTGATTTATACAGATTAATATTTCTTTAATGTTATATATTTCTGACAATGACATTGATATTGTATTGCTGTATATCTCTTGTGTGTTCATCATGTCTATGTATCCATGTTAAACGTGTGCTCTGTATATTGTATGTATCGATGTAACTTGTATGCATGCTAACAAAACAAATTTCCAGAAACGGACAATATTATAAAATCGAATTGAATTGAACTGAACTGAAATTTCTTTTACCTCACGGCCTATGTATACATCATTATATCAATCAGCACTATTATCCTACCCCCCCCCCCAAAAAAAAAAAAAAAAAATCATTCGTGGCTTGTCAACGGACACCACCTGACGCTCAGTCCACTTTTTGAGGCTGCCGCGTATTAAAAAGGCACTTTTGCACATTACATGACGTATATAGAAGCTTTAGGTATACTGTGAATGAACGTATGGGAGCTCGGCTGTTCTGAACTTGTATTATGAAATGGGTATACAGGATTGACGTGTATTTTTATTATTATTTGAAGTGTTTTTGTTACTTTTTTAGGTGAGAATAAAATGTGATGTGTCAATGTGATAAGATGACCATACTAATCTAAGACTGGATTGTGTGAGAGAAGGATCGATAGATAGATAGATAGATAGCTATCAAGAGTAGATTATCAAGAGTAATACAGTCGTATAAACACCGCAGGAGCCAAATAAAAAAATGGACTGATGTTTCGGTCAAAGACCTTTATCAAAATATTTTGATTTCTATAGATAGATAGATAGGTAGATAGATAGATAGATAGATAGATAGACACAGAGAGACTCTGTGTTTGTGTGTGTGTGTGTGAGTGTGTGTGTGTGTGTGTATGTGTGTGTGTGTGTATGCATTTTCGTGGATAGGAGCAGCTGCTAAGGTTACTAAACACTAATGTCAGCTATCGTACCACTATTCCTCCATTTTCCATACAAAGAAAATGATGAAACGATATCTTTTTCATCAGGGCAAGAAACATTACTTTACAAAGCATGCTCGAGACAATAACAGAACCACAAAACGATGCAAAGAACTGCTAATCATAATCTTTCGTACCACCAAGACATGCTACTGCTACTCCTTAACACAACATGAGACGTCCCTAGAGATTACTTTAATACAGAGATTACGTACACCTATAATAGTCAAGGCGCTAATTCCTGTAAGAGGCTTAATTAAGGAGTTCGTTCAACCCACCCAGCAGAAAAGGTTTGACCAGACAAGGTGGTAGATGGGACCTCTATGAACATCCCCAGGTAGTATGTGGTTCCAAATTGTGGTGTCAGTAGAATTTTACTGGCCACTTTTCATCATGATTTGTTGGAACAAACGTAAAAGAGTCTGCGCATGCCAAGACTATTACACGCACCACTAGCACTGCTACAGGCGCCAGTGCCAGTGCTGCGTGTAGTAGTCTTAGCGCGCATATACTTTTTCTTCGATAAACAAGGGTTTTGCCTGCAAACTAACTTTTCACGCCAAGCCGGGTTCGGTGTAGTGTAGTTTCTAGCCGTTTTTATTTCGTCTTTATTTCAAGAGTTCAAGCAAGCCGAGTGAGAGCGCATACCTGGTGATTGCGACGACCGAATCGCAATCACTGGGTGTGTGCTCTCACTCCACTTAGCGCAATATATACAGCGGGCATCTGCATAATACATAAGCTGCAACTCAGAGAAATAAAGATGAAAAAACGACTAGAAATTAAGACTAGGGTCGGTAAACGCTTGTCGCTATTTGGGGCACTGAAAACGACAAACTCACACAGTTTTTGCATTTATTTCATGAAGAATTCATCAAAACTGCATAAAACTATATATGTACATGTTGCTAGATACGTCATCCATTCTGTGGGATTCATTGTAAGTTATAATATTATGCATGGTTACCATGGTAACCGGATGCCTAAAGGTGACTGGTAACCCCCAAAATGCCTCCTGCTGCTGCAAACATTGTTTTATTTTTTTTAATCTTATAGATGCAATAAAAAAACACAATTTTTTATTGATTTTCAATAAAAAAGTTTTCCCTGTTGCCATGGCAACCAGTATTATCCAATCAGAATTTAGTTGTCAATAACTCAAAAACTAAAGCCCATAATTTCATAAAGCTCAATAAGCATGTCCTTAATTCCTTCTGCATAAAGTGTACGACATCAGGTATATGTGAAGAATATTTTGAAGCATTATCAAGTTACAGCAAAATCTGTAAGCAAAGGCATAATAAACGGCCATTGAAAGAAAGATATCATTCTCGAATAGTAAAATGCATGAAAAAGTTGCATCCGTCGTACTTTCAACACAAATTTGACTTCAAAGCATAGGCAAATGTATATAGTTTTTAATAATGTATGGACGCAAATTTCCCTTAAAAATAAGATGAATACAGAAAGCAAAGCCAATATTCTATAGTAGCTCTTTCGAATATTTACAGAGCGATGGTTATTCAAAACAATCCTGGAAAAGAGCTGGAGGAAAGCAATTGATTGTTTATGTTCTTAAAGGAAGTTTATTCAAGAATACCGATAAATTCCTTTCTAAAGAAGGAATATACACGTGTGCTGGATTATCCATCAAAGAATTAAGCGTACTTTTGTGTTCGTTAGCTATTGTAAAAAAAAAAAAAAATAAATATTTATATATATATATATATATATATATATATATATATAGAATAAAATGAAATATCATGATATGTAAATTTTATTCAAAAAGTGCAGTAATGAATATTAATGCTGAGGAGAGAATGAGGGAAAAATCTTGGGCGTCTTTTCCCTTTTTATCCAGACTAATTTTACAGTGTAGAGCTCATCTACAATGAGTGATGTGCACGAAAGGCAAAAGAAACAAACCTGTCTAAATTCCAGATATTTTTGGGAGTTACCAATCACCTGTAGGCATCCGGTTACCATGGTAACCATGCACAATATTATACCTTACAATGTATCCCATTGTATTGCTGACATCTCTAGCAACATGCACATAATTATATAGTTTTCAGGCGTTTCGATGAATCCTTCGTGAAATAAATGCAAAACTGTGATAATTTTGTCATTTTCAGTGCCCCAATAGCGACAAGCGTTACCGACCCTAGTCTTAATTTCTAGCTGTTTTTATTTCGCCTTTATTTCTCTGAGTTACAGCTTGTGTGTTGTGCAGAAGCCCGCTGTATTGCGCTAAGCCGAGTGAGGGTGCATGCTCAATGATTGCCACAAAAAACGGTTCGGGCGTCACAATCGCTGGGTATGCACTCTCACTTGGCTTGCTTCAACTCGGAGAAATAAAGACGAAATAAAAACGTCTGGAAACTACACTACACCGACCCCAGCTTAGCGTGAAAAGTTAGTTTGCAGGCAAAAACCGATGTTTATCGCGGAAAAAGTCTTTGTACGCTAAGACTATAACACGCACCACTGGCATTGGCGCCTGTAGCAGTGTTAGTGGTACGTGTAGTAGTCTTAGTGTGCGCAGACGCTTCCTCGAAGAATATGGTCATGTCGCAACTAAAATGGCCTGTAAAATTTCACTGATACCACAATTTGATATCACATACTACCTAGGGGTGTTCCATAGGGTCCAACCGACCATCCCATGCAGTCAAACCTTTTCTGCGGGGTGGGTTGAACGAAGTCATTTTTTCTGGGTTGCTGCGCCTGGACTATATAGATTGCGAAATCCTGGCTGAACTGGGGAATACCATGCAGGGTTACCATTTCGTAAATATTCATTGACTTGATTTTGTGTGTAAGTATGTCTATACTATAGTAAGTGTCTGTGTGTGTAGGCTACATGTTTGTGTGTGTGCGTATTTTATGTCTGTACTGTATTCTCTGTGTCTGCGGTCTGGGTATGCATTCTTGCTTTGGCATGCCACGATGCTGCTGCCCTAACATGAGAAAAAATATAAACAAAGAAATAAAGGAACAATAATAATTCATAAATCATGTCCTTGCGACTGCGACGAAGTCTGATTTATCAAGCAGGGACAGTGACTTTTGTGTATGGGCATTTATGACTGAGCAAATTGTTGCCTTGGGAAGGACATCGTCAACAGAACTGCTATAGCTCCCTCTACGTGACACCTGGCACAGGTTGACGAGTTCACCTACATTGAAAGTAGGAACATCTATATCAGTTTGTATGGTAGGTCCTATAGTTATTGTTAGTTCAATTCAATTCAATTCAAAGTTTATTTCATTTTTAGACAAAACATATGTTTCACTTCCTTTGATAACAGAGAATAAGGTGAATAGAACATAGAGAAATGAAAAGACTGTACAACAATTGAGGACCTATAGTAATCATACATTGTATAGTAAAAATGTGATCAAAGTGAAGTACATGTATACCGTTGCTTAAAGTGCGAAAAATGGAGGGACCCACTAAAAAGACAGAGCTCGTAGTATGTGGGCCCCTCTGGAAAAGAACGTGGAAGAAGTCTGGAAGCCCACTGAAAATTATAGTTATAGTTATAGTTAACGTTATAGTTATAGGATAGTTATAGTTATAGTTATAGTATTATTATATGGTATTGATTTTGATATTAAAGCATGGATGGGAGGATGGTGCTTTCTACGTTATGGGATCAAAACTGTGGAATCAGCTGTCTATTCAGTAACGCCAACTGTTATCTACAGAAAAATTCAAATCCAACTTAAGACATAATATCTGTTTTTCTCACACTGAGGATTATAGAACTGTAATAATCCATAATGTTAAAAAAAATGCGTTTTTATCTGGTAAGTGTTTACCGTTTGTTGTTCTTTTCCATTCTGTCATGTGTGGTATATATAATATGCTTTTATCTTTTCATTGTTTGAAGCGCCATGAGCAACAAAAGGTGGACATGTGCGCTATGCAAAATTATAGTATTCCACTTTCACCATTATCATTATTTTTGTTGTTATTTTTGTTACTATTATTATCACTATTATTAGTATTAGTAGAAGTATAAGTAGTAGTAGTAATAATAATGATACTACTACTACTACTACTACTACTACTACTACTACTAGTAGTAGTAGTAGTAATAATAATAATATTATTATTATCATTATCATTATTAATGATAATGATAATAATAACAATAATTTTAGTTGGTCAAGTCAATTCATGTCCGTTCCCTGTAATTTTCAAAACTTCGACTTTTGGGCCTTACAATTTTACAAGCTTTTCAAGCTAGCTTTTATGTAGGCTCCGTCACATTTCTGTTAAGACTTCTCTGAGACACCTTTATACCATGATATGACCATTAACATTTGTGTTCAGTATATATTCTTTATTTTCTGCAATCAAAAGACATGGTTAGATTTTGTATTCTTATCTGTGGATTAATGTCAATGAATTTATTTCTTTGAGGAAAAAAAAAAATGGAAATGTGAAACGGAACTGAACTAACCTGAACTCAACCAGCAAACGCACACACGCACATATACATATAGAAAACTGGACGAAGTGGAGCTGACGTTATATTTGAAGTGGTATTAAATATTTCCTTTTAATACAATTATTGTACAAAAAATCTTACGCATCGTACGTATTTATGTCGTCGTTATTACACACAAATGTAAAAACATAACAGAAGTTCTTATAGCAGAAATAAGACAGTCTAGTATGATGGTGAACATTTAGAATCACCCGCATGTGTCTACATATCTGCTCTATAAAGCAAGTCAAACTTGCACACGAATATTACACTGTGTTAAACAGAAAATGTGCCATAACATAACATACCAAAAACAGATCCTATTAACACTATATAAACAATTAGTACTTGCACTTTCACGATGCCATCAAAAATCAGCTCTTCGAAGCACCGGCATGAAAATATTTTTGAGAGGCCGTTAGGTAAAAGTGTATCCATTATTACAAAACAGCGCGAATTGTAAGTTATTGTCACTTTGTGACAGTGATATGGACTCCCGTCACGATCGCTGATATGTCTGTTTGGAAATAACTTGTAAGCTTTTTGACGGATTTGAAGTACACGTACTAAAACAATGAAAAATATTTCATTTCGTCTGTGTTTGTGTTTTTTGCGCGTTGATCATTCAAGAATTAAACATCCGGTCATTTTTGTCTTTTCTTTGAAAATTGGGATATTAATTCATTTGTGTTTTTGATAACATGTTACAAAATTTCCGAAAGACATACACCTGGATTTCTGCTTGAATGTGTTAGTCGCCTCCAGGTTCAATGATCCGGATTGATTTACAAACCCGTCAGGTTTACAATCATTCGAATCTTACAATCAATCGAATAATATGTACGTTATCTCACAAATAAGATACATCGTCTATGAGTATCCATGTATGGTTCTTGTAAATGCTACCTATAAAGCTGACGCTAATAGTTATTACTAAAAAATAACCATAGTCAAAATAATGAGAACAATCATAACAGTACCGGCAGTCATATCTATATTCATATTCTCATGCATATTCATATTGTCATACATATTAATTACCTGCCCGAAGTACCTCTTCACCACGATAACCAAATATGAGCATTGTTTCCTAATATATACAATATAAAAAGTGTGCTATATCAATTATCAAGCATCTCTCATCCAATTTCGATGACTTGCGAGCAACATATTTGGATTATTTATAATGTACAAAATACATCAAGGTCATTAAAATGGACTAGACCATGTCCAAAAATTATGTACGTTGATAAATAAACATAATATGCATTTCTCATAAATATATTTGAAATATATATATACATATACATTTGCAGGAATGTTTTAATCAAAGACAAACAAACAAACTTTATTGTCAGTACTGCTATGAGCCATCGCCAAATGTATGAATAACCGTTTCGTATGACATTCATCATGTTCTTGCAGGATATCTCAGTGACTCCATACATCTTTGTTAGCAAAGAGAATGATCATTCATTTATAGACAGGTATACAGTTATCCGACGGAAGGTTAAATACGGTACGTACAAAGCAAAACAGACTACTGAAGTTTGCAGCCGGTGCCATCCGCGGTCATAAAGCAGGAGCAAACGTGAACTGATACGAAATGGACACGAATATCCAGTCTTTGAGGAATCGAATTCCTACTCATTCAATATCCTCTGTTTATACTCAAAACAAGCAGACCAACAAATACCTATACAGACCTGTCTTATACAACGTGACCGTATTTGTGTTGGCAATATTCACGGAACCGACCCCTAGTATAGAATTACTGTGAATGTTTAGTCTCTGTGGTGCAATATCTAATGGGTGTATACTTTCTTTACAAAAATGTTCGTGGCAAAATGGATTCAAGTTTTGTTATAATCAACTCCTTACCCAAAAGTTCACCTGAACATTTTTTTTTAAAGAGCAACCCAGAAATGGAACCAGATTGGGATTGACTGGAAGTTGAAGAAAATGGTTTAATCATTTAAGTCGCCAGAGTGAAACTCTTTGGTTTGCTGCAGCTTTTTATTAGAAATTGTCCATTTACTGCATTTTTTTCACTACGTTGAGTTTGAATCTAATTTTGTTGTCAGTAGCAACTTAAAGATTCTCTCAGCTATGCCCTAAACTGTTCATAGTCTTTTCGGTTGGATAAAGTCAAAGTCCTCTTGATTACTTGTAAAGCTGGCTCTAAAATTGAAGATTATAAGATTAGAGTGGATGTTTTTATCGTTTTTAAGGTTGGAACCGTTCACAATATAAACATACACAAAGTATAGAAAAAGGCATCGCAGGAATGCTTTGTAATTGGATTTTTCCGGCTATGATTTATAACATAACGACTATTTCTTGCAGATGGTATAGCTCGCAAAACTGCCATGTAGTGGACAGCGTCGCTAGAAAAAAAAAACAACAACAACATCAACAACATACACACACACACACACACACACACATACGCACACACAACCCACGAACACATGCCGTGAACAGTTACTTCACATTGTAAAAATTCATGAAAGCTCGAGTTTAATTACCCTCAAGAATCGAGGATATTCTCTGTGACATACTTTTAGGAGTTTGTCACAAAGAAAGATAATATCGACTTGTTAGTAAAGTGCGTCGTAAATGGTTGTGCATCGAAAGGAAATCAGTGCCCTAAATAATTCTGCGTTTGCAGAGATCCAAAATAACGATAATTCTGATAACAAAGAGTCGCCATCGCCGTCATTATAGATGATGATAAAATTATACATTCGTAGTTATACCAGAGAAATAATGAGAAAGAAACTTGATAGTAATTACTGATGCAATTTCTACGGACGACATCTACCAAGTCTACAGGTTTCGAGAATGAGGGCATATAGGACCAAAACTCAAGAATGATTTAATGTCAATAAAAAGAATAGTTGTGATGATTACCATGAGATGTAACTGACTCATTAGAGTCCCCTATGAAAAATGATTGATGAAATACTACATTTGTTTTTTGGAACACGAGTTTAAAACAAAAAACAAACAAACAAACAAACAAAGAACTTTACAACGACACTCCTCTTCAAACGCATGTTCAATGGACATTTATAATGGTATCTTAACACTATTCCAATCAAAGTGTGTCCATTGAAAGCACTTTGAATGACGATCCTGGTCGACCAATCAGATGACAACCTTTCTTAGCTCCGCCAAGCTTTGGAAAACGCCAATAGAATCTGCACGAAAACTAAAATCAAGTTATTCTTTCGGGTGCGAAAATATGTCTTTTGTAATGTCAGTTGTACGATTTCCATGTTTATCTCCGAAAGACGAAGTTGCATAGAGTATACTAATTAATAAGAGACACGTTCACTTCGATGTTGACGTATAGTTATCCACATCACACTTAAGGGCTTTTTACACTTGTGTTTCTTAACCCCGGACTTTCTCTGACCCAGGACTATCGTTAGTCCCGTACCAATTTTTTCAGCTTTTTACACTCGCCAATTAGTCCCGTACTATCTCTTGTCCGGGGCTAAGGAGAAAACTGACCTTTTTACACTCGTATTTCTTAGCCCCGGACTTTCCAAACCACATGAATATTCATAATTACGCTGTGTACTGTACACGTACACGCACGCACCGGCAGCACTTGATTACCTCGTTTCTGATTGGTCAGTGAGGGTCGGACTTCGTCTCCGTTGCTTAGCCCAGGATTATTTTTTCGTTCTGTTTACACTCACTTGCTTGGCACCGCAATTGCGGTGCTAGCACCGCAATTGCGGTGCTAACCCCTGCTATTTTGCAGGGCCAGATAGTACCGTACTATCGGTGGGGCTAGCCCACTTTGGCAAAAACGAGTGTAAACAGAAAGTGGGCTAAGGATAGTCCCGTACCAACGGTGGGGCTAAGGCCCCCCCTTAGCCCCACCGATAGTCCGGGGCTAAGCAAAAATTTACAAGTGTAAAAAGCCCTATAGTTGTCATAAGATATGTCAAATATAATCATTGAACGGTGACACCAGCTTTTGATTCTCTCTCGTGCGGGGAGAGGGGGCGCCGTTCACTCCGGAATGTTTGCGTATACGTCTTCATCGTCCATGTTATTCAATGATATATAATCCTGGAGAGGGAGAAAATAAAAAGACAGAATTAACACATTGTCCCCCTAGGTATATCAACTATCACATAAACCGTTCCCATAACAGCCTAGTAAAACACATACGCGAAAAATGGTTGCCGATCTCCAAGAATGCTGGCGACTATTATGGACAACATAATAATTAGCGACGAAATCCAAACTTTTCGGTCGGAGACTGGTTGCTGACTACCTATTGCTGACCATTTGCGAACCAGTTGACGCTTTACGAACGTATGCAAACAACAACGACAAAATAAATGATGATGAGTGGGAGACTGCTACCAGAACGGTTTGCAAACTTTTTTTTTCACAATTTGTGACAACCAACTACCGACCTGTGATTTCGGAGGTCGTGGATTTTTTATTTTTTATTTTTATTTTTTTTTTTTATGTTTTGCTTACGTGACCAGAGCCTTACCAAATGGCCAAGAGTTAGACAGTACCGTTAGATGATGTTTGAAAACGTTCTGTGATAAATGCAATTTTGCCATACCGTTCTTTCTGGGTTTTTGTGTGTGTGTGTGTGTGTGTGTGTGTGTGCGTGTGTGTGTGTGCGTGTGTGTGTGTGTGTGTGTGTGTGTTTTATCTCCGGAATTTATGGAATGCTCACACCCCTCACAATACAGTCAAGACTGACTTACTTAGCGGCCACATGTCTATAGCGGTCACTGAAAAATCCCAACGAGAGAAAAACTGTGTTACAGACCCTCTGTATAGCAGGCTAACGCGGCCAGCGGCCACAATTTTGGTTTCCCGCGGAAGATTTTAACCCGTCTATAGCGGCCAAAGAGCCGATAATTCAGTTTCTGCTTTGTAGCCGTGCCAGTCATTCATAGGCATGCCAACGTTCAGTGATCGCCACCCTGCATTCATCACTCATTCAGTCATAATAATGCTATAGTGTTAAGCTTTCTTCGCGACTGTACACATGCTACTGTGCAACAATTTCATAAACACCGGCATTGTTCAATGAATGAAACACACGTGTGCATACGTACACACATACATGTACATGTAAGTACATGTACATGATGTACGTATGCATATATGTGTACAATTACGATGATACCGTATCAGGACAACTCCCCCGGAGGACTATTCCCCCAGGGACTACTCCCACCTGACAGCTCCCCCGGAGGACCACTCCCCCGGAGGACGTCTCCCCCGGAGGACTACTCCCCCGGAGGACGTCTCCCCCGGGGGACAACTCCCCCGGGGGACTACTCCCCCGGGGGACAACTCCCTCGGGGGACAACTCCCCCGGAGGACAACTCCCCCGGGGGACAACTCCCCCGAGGGACCACTCCCCCGGAGGACCACTCCCCCGGAGGACCACTCCCCCGGGGGGCAACTCCCCCGGGGGACAACTCCCCCGGGGGACAACTCCCCCGGGGGACAACTCCCCCGGAGGACAACTCCCCCGGAGGACAACTCCCACCTGACAACTGCCCCGGGGACGTCTCCTGGGGGACAATCCCATAACTGAACAGAGATGTTTCTTATTCGTGTCCTAGAAATTAAAATTGAATTCATCTGTGTAAAAACAGGATTCTTTTTATACAGAATTTAAATTAAAGTTAACGTTACCTAAGACACGTCCATCTTTATAACAAAGTTTTTGAAATTTCAGCACAAAGTGTTTACTTTTGTACACGCTACATGTAATGCCGAAAAAAGTAGAAACGCAGGTCCATTTTATCACTGAAAGTTGGTCGAGAGATAAACACACGGACGGAAACACGCTTTTGAGGGGAGAGTTCATTCCTTAGCATGTACCTGTTATTCTTCATTATTTTATAATATTTTAAGAAGTCCATTCTTTGATGATTTTCCTTTTCTTTTTGCAATTCATGATTATGATAAGGAATATGTTAAATGAAAGAAAGATATTATTCAGAGGGGTGAAGGCTCAAATTTTTGAGTTTCTTCAGTTTGTCTCCCTCTACAAAGGAATATGTTGTTAGAAATACCCTTTTAATGGGGTTATGATTTTCATCTTAGATTCTTATGATAGTTACTATCCTATATGTCACTATCAGTAATACTTTATTGTGCAATTTTCGTTTGTTATGTTGACTGTGAATTTATCTGAACATCATTACAATTCTTAATGTCGGAGAAATAATTGACAGAAAAAAATATGAATATTCTGTTCCTGAAAAGACTTGAACGTGTAAAAAGGTAATATCTTCCAACAGCCCTGGGAAAGCACACCCGCACGACCAACACAAATCTCTCAACCACAAAGATGGGATGATTCGAGTTTCAATTAATTGAAAATTGAGTTTTGTTTCACGCAGTTTTATTTGATAACGTTTGAACATGGAAAACAAAAACAAAAAAAAAATGTCTAGCGTAAGAGTAATTGAAGTTAGTATGCAAACAACACTTTTGCACGTAATGGTATACCGGAGATTGTGGTATCAGATAATGGTACACAGTTTACAAGTGACCAGTTCAAAGAGTTTGCTTGTCAGTATCAATTCAAGCATGTCACGTCTTCATCACTTTCTACATAGCAATGGGAAAGTTGAAAAGACAGTACAAATCGCAATGTCTAATGAAAAAGGCAATGAGAGATGGAACAGATCCAAGTTTGGCATTTCTTGACTATCGGAACACACCGATCGATGGGCTAGATGCTAGTCCTGCACAATTGTTGATGCAGAGGACAAGGACCACCCTGCCAACAGCTAGTCAGCTGCTGAAACCAAAAGTAATAAAGAATGTGCAAACAAAGCTGACCAAGAAACAAAAGTGCAGTAAAATTACTTTGATCGAAGCGAAAAGCGTTGTTGTTTCAAAGACAAAGTTTCCAAGAAGTTGCATAGTGGAATGTGAAGGAAAAATGCTCCTGTCAAAACAGAATTGACATCAGAAGAGGTACAGCGGAAAACTATCCTTAATGCAACAAAGCTAGATGACTCAACATAATATCGTATCACAAGATCAGGTCAAAAATATGGACCAGTGTAAAAACTTATCTTTTTTATAGGATAGATATCGGAATTTGACGGGAAATGAAATGACAATGATCACGGGATTGTGATAATGTTTACATGTTGAACTATTCATCTGGAGAGTAGAGTTGGTTACATTTTGAGTGCAATAAAAGTGTTTCATCTAACTTATCAAAAGTAACAGCTTTGTCGATTATTATAAGAGAAACAATGATTAACGTTTCTTCAAAGACAAAAATAACACATTTCTAAAAGTGAACAAAAGTACAGTTTACAAAACAATCACAAGTATTCCTCCAAGTGTGAAGAGCGAGATTGAACTTACGTCGTTATAAGAGTGCGTTGTAATGTGTCATACAAAGCCGTGATATCTCAATATTGAAGTGAAGTGTTACTCACTTTACAAGTATCAGTAATGTTTGTGTTTATAAGATGTGTTGCTATGTTTACACATAAATGTAGTAAAGTTGAATGTAAGATATAAGATATGGCAAGTCAAACACGCCCATACAAGACGTATTTCCATTATTACTCAAATAGGACAAGTATATTGTGTGAACAACGTATCAAATAATTGCCATGATAATCCTAAAAAGACAATGGCTTGTTAATTAAGTTTCAGTGGTAGTTGATAAATGAACAAATCTGTGTGAAAAAGAGAAACTTTACTTTTCTAAAAAAAAAAGGGAGATGCCAAATGTTTGAAATTAGTACAGTTTGAACGCAGAGACTAGTGCCTAGCTATGCAGCACCAACCAATCCCCACAGAGATGATGCTGTTGCTATGCTCTATAGTTACCCCTCTCGAGAAACCCCGGAGGTAGATGTACTACCTCAGCAAACTTCCTTACTTGCACCCAAGACCTAGAAGAATAAAAAACATATCAACCTATCACCTGCGTGTTAACAAAATGTGCACATATACTTTTTGACCAGTGTCCGTTTCTTCCCTTGGGCATCTGATGCAATCGATATCGCTAAAGCATTTGCATTGTTCAAACTCGTCATGATTGTAATACAACAAATTGCTGCCAAGATCGTGTGCTTATTCTGACTGATTAAAGAAACAACTAAGGAACTCTCTAAATAACAGGCTAAATATTACAGTCGTCATCCCTTGATATCTCTTAGAGATGGGCTAAAGAGGATGACATTTTCAGAACATGCTCATCACACCTTAGTTTGATGACTTTGTGCCTACTGACACCATTTTTGAAAAAAAAAAAGAACGAAAAATGCGAAATCCAGGGTGCCCCGGCCGAAAAGCTGGTCGCCGTTTCGGCTTTAAAAGAAATTTCTGGTTATAACTCGGCTATTTTTTGGTCAATTGTGATGGTTTTGGTGTCTAACCACATGTTTTGGGGGTCAAGGAAATGGATTATAATGATAATTTTAGTGTAAAACCTAATCTTCCACATGATACTAACCTTTTGCCCATATTTAGGCATAAAATTTCCTTGCCTTTTACCCCTACCCCAACTGCCATTTTTTGCATTTTTTTTTCTGTTTTTCAAGTAGTATTGACTATCATACTCTTAATAACAAGTTCTAGTTATCAATCTGGTGTTTCCTACCAACAATAGTACAGCAAGGGTTATGTTATACGTGTGTCATGCAGATACCGGTATGTGGCTGGTGCATTCAGGATGCATGGTAACTGTGCAACCAGTGCTAATACTGTTTCTGCATTATAGTGCCTAATGCCGGTTGGAAGATATTACCTTTTTACACGTTCAAGGCTTTTCAGAAACAGAATATTCATATTTTTTTCTGTCAATTATTTCTCCGACATTAAGAATTGTAATGATGTTCAGATAAATTCACAGTCAACATAACAAACGAAAATTGCACAATGAAATTACTGACAGTGACATACAGGATAGTAACTATCATAAGAATCTAAGATAAAAATCATAACCCCATTAAAAGGGTATTTCTAACAACATATTCCTTTGTAGAGGGAGACAAACTGAAGAAACTCAAAAACTTGAGCCTTCACCCCTCTGAATGATATCTTTCTTTCATTTAACATATTCCTTATCATAATCATGAATTGCAAAAAGAAAAAGAAAATCATCAAAGAATGGACTTCTTAAAATATTATAAAATAATGAAGAATAACAGGTACATGCTAAGGAATGAACTCTCCCCTCAAAAGCGTGTGTCCGTCAATGTGTTTATCTCTTGACCAATTTTCAGTGATAAAATAGACCAGCGTTTCTACTTTTTTCGACATTACATGTAGCGTGTACAATGGTAAAAACTTTGTGCTGAGATTTCAAGAACTTTGTTATAAAGATGGACGTGTCTTAGGTAACGCCAACTTTAATTTAAATTTTATTTAAAAAGAATACTGTTTTTACACAGATGAATTTAATTCTAATTTCTAGGACACACACACACACACACACACACACACACACACAATCTCTGTTCAGTATGGGATTGTCCCCCCAGGAGACGTCCCCGGGGCAGTTGTCCTCCGGGGGAGTTGTCCTCCGGGAGAGTTGTCCTCCGGGGGAGTTGTCCCCCGGGGGAGTTGTCCCCCGGGGCAGTTGTCCCCCGGGGCAGTTGTCCCCCGGGGGAGTCGTCCTCCGGGGGAGTCGTCCTCCGGGGGAGACATCCTCCGGGGGAGTAGTCCTCCGGGGGAGACGTCCTCCGGGGGAGTTGTCAGGTGGGAGTAGTCCCCGGGGGAGTTGTCCTCCGGGGGACAAGTCCTAGACCCCGATGATACATGTACATGTACGCAATGCACACAAAGTTGAATAACCTCTCTATAGCGGCCACCTGTCTATAGCGCCCACTTTTTTCGTCTCCTTTGGATGGCCGCTATAGACAAGTTTGACTATAATTCATTACCAGATTTTCAATAACTTTCGAAACAAATGATTTCTGACGAACATTATTTGCACGTATATCACATGTCGATCTCCCTTCGACTTATGTTAACTATGTCTGTTTTAATGTTGTTTATGAAAAGGGGAATGCTTCTTTTTTCCTCTCTGCAAATTGGTCATGAATAACCATGTTGCTATATAATTGACATTTGTGGCTTGTATTATTTGATTAGCGAAACAATCTGAATTGGGTTTTCTTGCGTAAGTCACTTGAATAAGAAGTAAAATCGTTATATTTCATGAGTTACTGTCTAGTCGATTTTATAACAAAAACAATAACCCTGAGATGTTTTATAATAAAGTGAAGCGAACTTACATTAGCTGCTTCTAATGTTCGATCCATTTGACTGAGAAGATCCTCAAATTGGCAACGGTTTTTGACGCTGGCTTGCCAGCAGCTTGTCATAATTTTGTATCTGTAAAAAAAAGAGAGCAAAACAAAAACATTACAAGAGCCATTGGTTAAGCCCATTCATGAATCTGGTACTCCCTTGAGTACCATTGGAGATGACGTTGTATCCCGGTAGTTTAGAAAGTTGATAACTCTTGAAGTAATTCAAGGACTATCATCATAGTTATTAAAAGTAGAACGATGCAGAAGAAAATAAACTATTGGTGGAACGGTTGGAGTTGGACGCTCGAGTCAACTTCGGAATGGCTAAAACTCAAAAGGTACGGCAGAGTAGGACCAAGAGGACTGTGGCGATGAAAGCTGGGGGGGGGGGGGGAGATCTTAAATGATATTATGTTGGCTGGTCTTTCCCCCAGACTTCAGTTGGACTGTGTCTTGTTTTATTTTGTTTTGTTTTTCTGGACAAAACATCCCAACCTTGGTAACGAGGTCAATGCCAATGAATGCCAAATGTTATAAGTAATGTTCTTCAATGAACCCTTTCCATGCTATAGGGACTTTGGACAATGCATACAAGGCTAGATGATGGGGATTTCTGTGCTTATCGGGACTCAAAGGGTTAGATGCTCACAGTTCCTCGCTGCAATGTCGAGGTCTTCTCATCCTGTAGCCGCCGCAGACTCGCTCTTCCAACTCATCGTCGCTGAGGCCCGGATACGGTTGAGCGCCTGAAGGAATAACGGTTACCAATCAAAAATAGACATGATTATTATTTCAGAGTCAAAGAAAAGGGGTAAACGATGCAAAGAAATCTAATTTTCTCTGCTCAAATAATGCATATGACGTAGACATTTTCAGGCGTTTCAATGGATATATCAGGTGACGGGTGGAAGTCGCGATAAATCTCTGTTGTCACGTGGTCTTACGTGTCAAGTGGTACGTCTTACGTGTCAGGTGGTACGTCTTCGTGCAAATACTTGCATCAAGATTAAGTGGTACAAAAGTATACCACTCGTGCATGCCTCCACTACTAACTTTACAGCTAGTTTTATCATGACTATCATACCCTGTCATTCTATCACCGTTATTCCCTTTTTACCAAATTTACTTGTGCTTCTACTTATGCAAATACTATTACTTCTGGTATCTACTAATGTTTATACTTCAACTTCGTATTTTTTATTTTTAGATTCATAATTCTTATACTCATTATACTTGTTACCATCAATACAGTCAGAATTATAATACATATACAGGATAGATTTGGAACTAAATATACTGCAACATTACCTTCGTAATTTCTATTGCATCAGGGAGGAAATTAAGAAAAGAATAAGCAAGTGGTTTAATCTTTTACAGTCATTATTATCATACTTAAACAGGTTAGACATGCAACTGAATACACTGATACATTACCTTCGGAGCTTACATTGCATCAGGGAGAAATATTAAGAAAAAAAAAAGATAGGAAAGTGGTTTAGTCTTTGGGATATCACTGACAAGTATCCGGGTTCGAAACCCACCGAGTGTGATGAGCTCCCAGAGCAGTACGCCGTAAGACCAGACATCACACTCCAGCGAACAGGCGCCACCTCGGAGCGCTTCGGGCGACATCCATCTCCGGAACTCCTATAGCAACGTGGCGAATGAGATCAGAGAAGCACTCTTGAAATTATGACGTCATGGCAGCCGCAACAGGGTGGTTCATCGTACCTCATTTCATTTCATTTCATTTATCTGTTTATGCATAAATCTGTTTATTATCATCTATCTATTCATTGCAGTGCAACATGTGAGGAAAAGATTTTGGTATCACTGTCTCTTCAGATATGATATCTGATATTTTATTTGACATTTTATTATCTCTGTCGACCCCCTTCAGGGGTATGAGAGTACAACACATGTTCAAAAATATAATACAAGGGCTATATACATAGTTACAATACACAGAATATAATGCTGTAATAAAAACTGGCAAGTACCAATAGAATACTGTAGACTATAAACTACTGAACGTACAAAATGATGGCTACAGATCTAAGATACCACGTGGTTTGGTTTGTCTACCACTACGAGTAACTACGCTTTTAAAATACACGTTACATACAGGATCAGGACTAAGCCTGTTTGCCTTTGGAATCAAATCAAAATGCTGGGTTATAATTTTTATGAAACGCACAAGATTCTTCAAGTGCTTAAAACTGAATCTGTTAAACATACTTTCCATATGCAATGTACTGGGGTTGCCTTTTGGCAATTGACTACCTAAATGTTTCTGCCTTTCTTCCACAAAAAAGGGCAAACAAAAATGTAGTGAAATTCATCCCCTCTAACTTTTAAATCACAACATGGGCATTCAATATCACTGTCCTCTACATTTGTTTTAAACCTCCCATTATTGATTGGTAAACGGTGTGATCTACACCTGAAACGACATAGCAAAATTGCATCCCGTCTGCTAAGCGTTAACAAATAATTTTCGAACAATATATCTGTCTTGAAAATTCGATAATATATTGATACAAACACTATTACACCATATTTTTGACATAATATCCTGCTTAGCAATATCAGTTAATCTAAGCTTGAGAGCGTTAATGATCCAGGCATCACTGAGCCCTTCCCCTTGTCGCTGCCACACATGTCCTAGACCAGCATTATTTAAAATACTTTCTATGTATGACAGCCATTTTAACAACATGGGGGTGTTGTTGCGATTTTCAATTGACCTTAAAATACTATATAGTCTGAATGTATATTTACAATGACTTCCCTTTACTATCTTTAACCAAAAACCCATCATTCTACACTTAATGTGAACTTCAATCATACGGCCTGTCTCACCATAAACCATACAATCAGGTGTATTTTATTTACCTTAAAGATGGATCTTACGAATTTCCGATGAAAATTTTCAATTTGACTCAGATTTTCAAAGCCCCATACCTCACATCCATACAGAAGTACTGGAAGAATTAAATGGTCAAATAACTCACATTGAATATCTAGCGGTAAACTTAGTTTTTGTGCTTTAAATGATAGCGAGAAAAGGGCTTTCTTAGCTTGGATCACCTGCTTAGAAATTGCCTTGTTGAGACTCCCATTGTAATTAAGCTTCACTCCTAGATATACAAAATCATAGACAACATCAACGGTATCATTTTCATACTTGAAAATGGGGTAATTGCGAACCTTTCCCCTAGAAGATATCATTATCTTTGTTTTACTTGTATTAACACACAATTTCCATTCCTTGCAGTATGATGACAGAGCATGTAAGGCTGACTGAAGTTCTTCTGAACTCTCTGCCAATATGAGAGTGTCATCTGCATACAATAATGAATACACATTTATAGAAATGTCAGCGCCTGCCACATTATCAAGATGGGCTGAGCAGACCTCATCGCATAGATAGCGGAGTCCTTTAAATTTGCTTTGAATATACCTAACAAAATCATTGAGATAAATTGCAAACAGAACTATTTCATTTTTCATTTTTCTCTAAGAATCACCATAGATTTAAATCCTAGCATGAGCGTTTGCATTCAGTGCAACAGTATTTGCTGTAAAAAGTAACTACAAGTGAAACCAAGGAGGTTAAACCTCCTTGGTGAAACAGGCAAGTTCACACGGCGATCAACAATTTTCACTATCTATATTTCTTTAAAGCAATCAACAACATGATCCCCCCACCGAAAAAAAAGGGGAGAGAAATAGAAAGAAGCAACACCAGTGTTTTGTCATTCTACCTTTTTCGGCGGCATGATGTTAGTTAACCCGTAGTCTGCCAGCTTGCAGCGTTTGTCGTCGGTCAGCAGTACGTTGTTCGCTCTCAAATTCCCGTGGATAATCTGCCGTTGACATGGTTACGTCAGAAGAAAGGGAACGCAAAAATTGATTGATATTGAGGCAAATCAACTACCTAATGAAGTGATTCGTTATTTTCTCTTACATTGTTTTGGAGTGGTCAGCGCTTTGGACATTCAAATTAAAGATTGTGAGTTCGATGCCTGCTCAGTTCGCGCACCACTGAGAAGGTCGTATAAAGCTCTGGACCCTTTTTATCGATTCTCGAGGTCGCGCCATCACTCGGCTTAATGCTTACAGTCGGCAAAAAAAGAAAAAAAGAATCGATAAAAGGGTCCAGGACCCTAGCGGACTGCTGGGCTGGCTGACTACTCACAGTCGGTGATGTATTAAAAGTAGATAATAGACTGTGATAAGGTATATCAGCTCTATCATCAATTGATCATCATGTGCTCCTGCCCTCATTCTCAAAAACCAAAATATCTTTAAATGTATTCCCCCCTTCGCTAACATTTCATGGATTTTCTCAATTTCAGGGCTCATATTTCACCCAGATTTGCTAGAAGTGTACGTTTTGTTAATATACTTTACATTCTATACGTCATGACATTAGAAATTTGTGCTGCATTTAGAACTCAATGTTATACTTTCCCAAAGTCTAGAGGTCAATCGAAATGACGTGCAAAATTATACGTCAGGATAAAAAAAGAGACTCAATATATCTTTCACTGTTTGACAGGATTTAAGTTCAAATAGCTATCTTCGTTGCATGAAAGGCAACTATCAAAGTGGCTTACCCCTTGCGACTTCAGGAATTGCATTCCCTTTGCAATCTGCCAAGCGAACCTGAGCAGATCCGTCTCCTTCACCCGACGAACTATCGATCGCACATTGGCGTAGGTGCGATAGCTGGATCGGAATTTCCCGCTGTTCGTTTGCAGAAAGGTGAGAAGGGTTCCATATGGGACATACTCGTTGACTATCAGGGCTGTGCAAGAGACAAAGAGATATTATGGCAAGATTAATACTTATTCCATGTTAAGTAATGCTGTTTGTTATACGTCGTTTCTTCCAGAACCTGTTTAGTTCTACGCCGGACTTCAATGTCCTTCATGGTCAAGAGAGTTATTGCTTGCCTGTTTTAAAATGAACCTTAAGATGAAATGTTATATCGCTGTATTTTCGATGTCACAGAATTAGATGTTTTCCGTCCTTGAA
Organism: Diadema setosum; assembly: GCF_964275005.1. NCBI lineage: Eukaryota > Metazoa > Echinodermata > Echinoidea > Diadematoida > Diadematidae > Diadema > Diadema setosum. The sequence goes on from NC_092690.1 coordinate 25,572,510, forward strand.
ATATCCCTTATACAAGTCCATGTGTAAATTTCAATTGTTGACTCTAATTCTGATGTGATGAATTGTGATCACGAACGCTAAAAACGTTTAACTCAAATTTCTTATATTTTTCTTTAAAAAAATGAATGTGTTGTATTTTTTATTTCGATACAAGCATACAATCATGAAGAGCTAAATATTGCACTTTTATGAAAGTAGGTGAGTACAATTCACATACATTTATGTTTGTCTTCATCACACACACAAACACACACATACACACTTTTTTAAATGGTATTCTTTATTTGAATTTCATTCAAGATTAGGCTCATTTTCACAATGAAATTAGGTTGAACACGCAGCACACGCACACACACACACACCCTCACACACACACAGACACACACATCCCAATACTGATAATGATCAGCAATTTGACATCGTTTATAATCATGTGTTTTTAAAGATTCCATTCCAGTTTGGGAAATGTGGTCTTCCAATTGCAGTTATCACTACTAGGTTGGAAATTTTAATTGGATTAAATTTACTTACTCTGCTGTCGACAGTATCCTAAACACTTGACGACGTGTACATTGGAAGGCAGCTTCCAAAGGGTGGTGATAGTCTTCTTCAAGACGTCTGCATTTGCTTCGATACCTGTAGAATTTTTAATGCAGTTTAAAACATTGAATGGCGATGAAAGGAGCTATAACAGCAGGCATATTATGAAGGAAAAAAGTGGTAATGATTTCCATTACATGTGTCTCGCAATGTTACGATCAATGATAATAATTAATGCAGTTTAAAACATTGAATGGCGATGAAAGGAGCTATAACAGCAGGCATATTATGAAGGAAAAAAAAAGTGGTAATGATTTCCATTACATGTGTCTCGCAATGTTACGATCAATGATAATAATGATAGCTCCGCGTGAGAGACACATGCAATATGTATAATCCATACGTAACACGAAATTCTAAGTACCTAGTAAACTAAATTTCTACTCCATTTCTTGCATTGTACTTTTTCAAAAGATTTGTCAAACGTCTCATTTTTAGACCTGAAAATGTAAGTCCTTGTACGACAGGTTACGATTGTATGTCGAATGTATGTGGATTTAGCGATAAAAGCCCTCAAAATCATACATATAGAAAATCCAGACTTTCTTCTTTTCCTTCTTTATACCTGATATGTCCCTGATGGCGGCCAGTATTCTCATCTTTTCCTTGCCCGGAACTCCCCGGATCTCTCCTTTCCAGACTTGCCCAAAGGCCACCTCGCCAAAAGGGCTGATCCGGGAGTGGAATCGAATGTTTCTAGGGGGTACCTCGACACCTTCCTGCTTAGCCGTGAGCTCCCGGTCAACTGTGTTTGCGGTTCTGTTGCCTGTTATGTAAATTTTAAAAGAAAAAATAGATGAAATAAGGAGGTGTTAGAAGAACTAGGATCTGAAGGACTGTTCTCGCGTATCTGTACATTCTTTTAGTAAATGTATTTTGGTTTGGTTTATTTCTGCCTCTTTTCAAATCACACACAACAAAAGAATACTATCATATTTAGAAAATAACATTACACGACGCATAGGCTTAGCATACTGTCTTACACATTAGTTCGAAGTACATATCATACATTAAGAACACGACAGTATTACATTTTGATGTATAAGACGTATGGCATAATATCACAAAAAAAAAAAAGGTTCAGTGGGAAATCGTGAAAATAAGTTGGAAATTATCTAAATAATGATAGATTTTTCATTCAGAATATGTGATGTCGTTACGATAAATAAAATGAAAAAAAAAATAAAAAGGAGGATTTAAATGAATTGATTTTAGAATTGTGCATTTTTAGACACTGTAATAAAAGAAAAGCAGGAGACCGCCATCATAAGCAGCAGCTTGACATGGATCGAGGCGTCGGGATAGAATTGAAATTTAAATTCTACTTACATAACTGTAGAACGGACGTGACTACAAAATAGAATCAATAATCAACTCCAAAATATCGTAGTAATTTGTGAGGTAAGAGAGAATAGAGGGGAAAACTAGAAATAGTTTTATTTGTTTTAAAGAGACATTTTTTACATAATACTGTGCTGAGGTGAGTGCTGTGCTGTGCATGTGCATGGCGTAAAATACCATTTTGTTAAGTTAACGTTTGGGCATATAACATATAATTGGGTTTGTTTTTAGTGTATTTGTGTGTCATGTATATGTCTATTACATACTTCTGTGTACAGTATTAGTTTTAATGTAATCGTGAGTATGATTTTAAAAAGGCCCGCAGTATGCAAATGTTCGACATTGCAGATGGAAAGGAGGGGAGACATCCGTTTTCTCCCTGTCCCTCGTATAAGTCAAACAATTTGTATGTGAACTTTGCCGAATGCAGGGTTAGGGTTTGTTGCATTTTTTTCTTCACATTCTTGCTTTTCTTCTGACTCTATTGCTGATGTTTCTCTTTTCATTCTAGTCCATGTTTCTCTTCACCTTTGTCTTCTTCTTCTTCTTCTTCTTTGGATTAGAAAACTTCATTGTTTAAGTGAGAGCCTTTCTAGTAAGAATGAACACTGTATAGAGGTAAACGCAGTTTACTTGTTTCACCTGCACTCCCGTTTGTCGTCACCACTTCATAAATGGAGAGCGCCCCCTCACTGTGAGTCAGTGGTATTATGGCAGGCTCGTCCCTCGCTCTTGAAGAGAATGAAAGACAGAGAAAAAAAATGACCAATTTAGCAATACAGATTAACGTTGTGATAATGTTTATAAAAGTGATGGTAAATATGAAGATGATTACAGTAACGATACAATAACAATAACAACAAAAATATCAATGATGATTACAATAAATAATAGTAACGATGATACAAAAATATTCCAAAACTTAGGGTAGATAACTGTTGCTAACTCAAGTTAAAGACTTGATGAAGAAGCAAAGTAAAACTGGGAGTCTGCTGGGAGATTACATAGAAAAAATGGAATCAGTCATGCGTGCAATACATTTGCCAAACTCAATAGGCGTAATTATAATATCATGACGAATGTGAAAAAAGTGACAATGTAGAAACACAAACATGACACGTTAAATGTTGAAGGTCGTGTTTACCTTCGGGAGCAGTGATGAATTTTCAAGATATCACATTTCGATGCATATGTGTAGGTCTGTTGTATCACAAAACATCCTGCCATATACAATTTTCGCAATAAAGCCTAAGATATACGGAGATATTAGTATTTTCCTCAATAAACTATAACTGTAGTCGGTTTGGCTGGAAACATTTTTATTATAACTACTGTTCACATTTTATGTATTGAACAATACTTAACATTGATCATACGGATTCAAATTTTTACAGTGGTTGTTTTTATCCCTAACTTACACTTCAGAACTTTTTTTAAAGCACTGATGCTGGGTTTTAGTTTAATCTGCAAATGGTAAATTATGCCTTTAACTCAGGATGACTTTAAGACTTTTGCGTTTGAACATCTATATTCTGGTTACCCTGGGCGCAGAGTTACGAAATATATGGTGATTCGGGATAAGGAATAAGAATGGTTTTCAAAAGATTCATAACAAATCACAGTGAACAAGGATGATGACATAGCAGCAATTGCTTCACACAAGAATGCAGGAATAAGTACTCAAGGAAGCAGAGCAATAGAAGAAACCGTGCATATGTATAAACTCTACACAGGTGAAGTTGCTAAGCGATTGTGGTATGGCAATGGAATTACATCGGTACATTACTGGAATATGTGAGCCCCATATGTTATCATCCTTGTTTAGTGTAATTTCTTCTCAGTTGGTTTTTCAAACCAATGAGTTATCTGCCCAAGGACCACCACCAAAAAATAAATAAATAAATAAAAAATATCCACAAATCTATACATGGCACTATCGATTTGGGTACTACATGATGTGATATTATGAAAATCTTCTTGAATTCCCCTTTGGTGGTTAATCATTTTTGGCCATTAATAGATCAATAAAAGTGTAACTAGACGAATCTAAAAGAGGCAATAGTTTGAAGAAAACAAAAACAACAACACTGTATGCTTGTTGTGCGCACCGTATAGATTTAGTGGCAGACATAAGTCTGGGCTCGTCTTGAACCTAGACTACTGCCTCTAAAATGGATTTCTCCTATATGACCATCTCAAGCAAAGCTAAAATAATAACTTATAATGAGTGATTAATTTTATGGGAAGAAAAGTGTCCTCAACGAAATGGCACTTGTTTCATCATAGCTATCGTAAATTGGTCAGTCAACCTTTAATCGTAGGCACATGACATCAACATAAACCATGCCGAAATGTCCTACACAATAATATCACACGAGTTTTTATGTATTTGAAAGTTGAGATCAACAAGGTCGTGTTTTCCGAAATACTTACATCCTACTTCCCGACTCGATGCTTCCTGTTGAAAGAAAAGAGAAAAGAGTTCATGTGATTATATGCATGTAATGTAAGAAGAAGAACAACGAAATATGAACACATTTTTTTCGAATAGCTCTAGGTCTATTTCGGAAATCACTCCCAGGGGACACTTACATTGGAATCCTGTGCAGTTTAGAGTTTCTTTCTTTTTCCCTTCTTCCCCTTCCTCTTCTGAATGATAAATATCGATTATGTGACTGAACATACAGAAAGCACCCCCTTCTTTGTCAGAATGGCGTGCTATTCAACGAAAACCTTTTGAGAAAATGATATAGCAGGACTGCTTTTGTCCACTTTGCATTGACTATGAAACTTCCGATAACATTATTAGTTTAAAAAAAAAAACACGTTTTTTGTTTTAACTTCATGATTACTGTTTATGATGATGTTGTTTAGTGACGTAATGCGTTTTGAGTGATCCACGTATTACAAGCCTTGCATTTCAGTAGACAACTCTCTTTTCGTAAAACATTTGATATTCTGTCAACTTTTCAAAGTATGCATTGATGTTTTCAGTTATTCTACTTAGTCATGTTAGTTGTAAATATCATATATATATTTTTTTTTTTTACTTTACAATTCACGTTGCGTGATGTATTTTTTTTTTTCAAATTGATCAACAATATGATGGTGTGATGCATGCTTTGTATTTTGATTTACTTTTTGTTGGCTGGAAAATGATAAATGAAACTGAACTGTACTAAACTCATGAGAGTTATCTGTTGAGTCATGTAAGAGTGAGCACACAATAAAGACGAAATGGACTTTTGAAATGTCGTCAGTCGTGTGTTTGCTTTCTTACAAAGCCTGTACTGCTTTTGATAGCCCCGGATATCATAATTGTTTATTACAAGCCAACAGAAGATTTCTGAGGCCAAGATTATAATATACTACATTGTCTAATTTGCCATTTTCATATCGTTCATGGTGACCAATACTGCTATTTATCAGTTTTGCTTGGTGGTAAATTTCATCGAGAGATATGTCCTTTTATTACTATTATTATCATTTTATTTCATTACTATTATTATTATTATCATCATCATCATCGTTGTTGTTGTTGTTATTGTTGTTATCGTCGTCGTCGTTGTTTTTGTTGTTGTTGTTATTGTTGTTGTCGCTGTTCATGTTCGTTGAAGGTACTCTGCTTCCATCAGCTCCGAAGATTTTTTGCAGATATCAGCTGTTTGTTGGTTGTTGGGTTTTTTTTTGTGTGTATGTGTGTGTTTGATCATTATTTATCGGAATTTCATCCATGCGCTTTACGAGAGAAGTGAATGGAATCTTTTTACTGGACTAGTGCATAGCTTCTCCTACGCAAGGGATCGACGACTTTGAGTTTCCCTCGAAAGACTTCATTAGCAGCAAGGATAAATGCCTTGTCCAAGGGCAAGACAGTTCACTGACAGGCAGGAACTCGACCTGTGCATGGAACTTTGCGATATTATCCACTCATATTAAGATGATGATATAAAAAAAGCAACGCATTACCTGGTATTAGAAATGCGAAATTCTTCTGTCAATAGGAAAACACATTCAAATCACTGACATCAGTGTATATGGGTAGCGGCACTGACTAATCCCTGTGACAAGCATATTTTTGTCCCTGTGATATAATTCCGTTTCCGTCTTTTTTTTTTCCTGAAAAAGAAACCAGCGAACAAACAACAACAACAACAACAGCAACAAACGAACAAAACAACTCCTTTGCCGTCTTACTCATCTCTATTCACAAAGTCTGATTATAGCCTTCGTTTGTCTGGTTGATCTTTATGACGTCATACCATTGACGGCACACGTCATAGTATTTTACGGTGCTTAATTCCTGAGAATGCTTCGATTGTTGTCTGGCTTCAAAGAGATGCTCCAAACCGTGAAAAGGTGAAGGGGGAAGGGGGGGGGGTCGGGATGGGATGGGGTAAACAGGAAAAAGGGGAGGGACCTATTTGATACAGCGATATTCAGCTAAATGTTTAACCTCAAATGGACGAATATGGAGAAATAAAAAGGACAGAATTACAGAAGTTCATCAACATAGGAACATGGTCAGAAAACAAGAAAGTATAATATGCCTTCGGAATTCAGAGTTTCACGTGTTTCTATTAAAGGCCAAGTTGGTGATTTAATGATGTCCTAAATTCACCATCCTTTCCGTTGCTTTGTGCGCAAAGATATCATAAAAGTCATGTTTCAGTTTCAGTAAGTTTTATTTCTCCACTTGTATATTATATAAAAAAAAATAAGTATGACAACATCAAACATAATTATTATTCACAAGTCATGAAAATATAAACAAGAGTTCACATTACAAATATATAATCATGTGAAGTATATATCATAGTTGGCAAATGCAATTATTCTCCCTAAACATGCTAAAAGTCTTTCTTACCAGAATATTACTACACACTAATTCCATACAAACGATGCAAGCTTTTCTATCTGATTTAATGTCAGTAGATGTTACAGGAGCAATGTTATTGAGTGAATTAGATTTGTTTGCAGGTCTGTGGGAGATCTATAACAATCATCATGCCATCTAATGTGTATGTATGGTTGCATGGTTACAAAGTCACTCAGTCCCGGAAACCAAAGTAAACTGTAATATTCCACTGGTTTCCTATTTAACGGGCTCCTTGATATGTAATGGAACCACGCCCATTTTAAGGCTCTTTCATTTTCATTCTGTTTATCGCAGCCAACTTGAATATGGTGCGGAAATGCATGTTCAGGTAAAAGAAAACTGTCCCCTCGCAGCGTACATTGCATGTCAATCTGACATGAATAATGTTGTGGTTTGTGTGTGTGTGTGTGTGTTTTTTTTTTTTTTTTTTTTTTTTGCAAAGATGTGCTGCGATCATCGCCCGCACTTTAAAGCACAGAATCAAAAGAATACCATATCTGCCATACAAGAACAGATATGCGACATATTATGCGTTTGCTTGTGATGATTGTCTCCTGTATTTCTGTTATATTATTTAGAGTTGTTTAGTTTGTCTTTTAAACAGCAGGTACATGATGTGATTCTTATAAGTTTGCAGCTGCATAAAATAACACCTACTCGTCTTCAATTTGTGCTATCATGGAATAATGTTGCAAACTGGATTAATCACCTGTTTCAACTGTTAGATTCAAATAGTATTGTGCTCAATAGATTGTTTAATCTACTTTGTGTTACAGTTATGTATGAACATGAAATGCAGAAGTAAAATCAATCAGTCAATCGATCATTGAACACCTTCATAATAGAAACAACTCTTAACATACACAATTCTTGGTAAACTCAAAAACTGAATCAATATTGCATATGTTGGGTCTCTGTCACATTCCTTATTCGTACATGTTTGTCTCGAATGAGCAAGCAACACACCGATAATGTTTAAAGGGGAAGTCCAGACGATTTTCGTAATTTAACATCATATAGTACATATAAATTTATAATTGACAGCTCCACGTTTAGACTTGTGGAATTATACTGTCGTCGTTGAGCAGAGAAACGAATACTCTGAAAAAAAACAAACAACCAACCATATCAAATTACACTGAGCAAGGATGATGACATAGCGGCCTCACCAAAAGAATGCTTGAGTGGGGACTAGCCATATGAGAATGTATGAGTATAGAGGAGGTCGCCATGTGTAGAATTTAAGGATGCTTTCTTCTTTTGTTCTGCTTCCTTGAGCCCCCAATCATGCATTCTAATGCTGAACCTGCTATGTCATTATCTTTGTTCATTGTGATTTGTTATAAAATTTTGAAAGTAAAATCTTACTCCTCATTCCAAATACTATAAATCCTGAAACTCTACCCATTAGTTGTTCAAATGTAAAAGTCTAAATATAATCCGAAGTTCTCCTTTAAGCGATTCACGATTAAACGACGCTGGCTGGACATCATAAGTATTACCTGATGTTAGCGGAGGTTCATTTGAATTCCATCATTAGTGAAACAACTAGCCAATATATTTTTGCTGTTGTTTTATCAGTTTTCCAGGACAAATCAATGTGAAAAAACAGGAAATGTGGAACCATTACTCGCGTGGTTCCCCTTGACAACATTCGAGCTCTCGGAAGCGAAAGTGGACGTTCTTGACTGTTCTTATAGCATACTGTACGTTACTATGATAACACCACCACCCAATTTCCACAGCGAAATCACACGCCAAGCGATGTTGCTATAGTTTGATAGTGTACGTGTTGAGCTTTCTTGTCGAAAAACGAATGCCAGGGGCGGATACTACAGCTTTTTGCTCGTTAGAGGGGAGGGGGGGGGGGGGGGGGTGCATGACCCAATGACGATGGGGCATGACAAGAAAAAAAGGAAATGATTGACCCCCCCCCCCAAAAAAAAAAAAAAAAAAGGTCTTAACATTTTTTTTTTTTTTTTTTTTGCCGTTGGGCTGAGTCTGAGGCAGAGTGTTTGGAAAATACTATGCACATATATTATTACTATTTTTTAATGCACATTGCATTTTCACTTGACAGCCAAAGGGGGGGGGGGGGTTAAACCCCCTCACATTTCCCCTCCCCTTCGTAGATCCGCCACTGAATGTGCATCATGCATCAAGGTGACATCAGACTTGAAAGTTGAGAACTGATTTATCATCCTGACTTTTATCTGCCGTTGCGGTTTCGCCTCTTCAAAGAGCAATTTGATAATGCTAATTGAATGGATAGAGGGAATTTAAACAAGCAATCATAACCGCACTAATTAAGGCTGAGAGGTATAGGCCAATAAAGTTTCACATTTCTTTTTTTACGACACAGTGATACTGGTATACTAAAAGCAATGCGTATATGAGATGTCTTGATTGAGGTGATGTGACACCAATCATTAGTCTCCTCTTCCTAAAGTTATAAGGAAATCTGTGAAGAAATGTCCTTTTTCGACATGGAATCAAAAGGAAAAGAAGTTGTATTCTTTGAATGTGTGAGTGTGTGCGTATGCGCACGCGCGGGTGTATATATATATATATATATATATATATATAATATATATATATTTATGTGTGTGTGTGTGTGTGTGTGTGTGTGTTTGTACGTTGCTATTTCTAGTATACCAAGCAGGAGGAGGGTTGTAGCCGTTGATACACCCAAACCGCGACTTTGAGTGCAACTGTGTCCACTGTCCAATTGAGAAGATTTTGAGAGTTGAAAACATCATCACCTAAAACCGAAGGGTCACAACTACGTGGATACGATCAATAATACTATTATTATTCATTTGAACTCAATAATTTCCATCATTTTCTCAGTTTATGGCCAGACTTTTCAATTGTATTCATTTCCATCAACAAAGAGTAGCATATGATGCAAAGTATGTATTTTGTTAATTCATGTTATTGAGCAATTTGAAAAAAAAAATACAAATCATGAAATATGATACAAAATAATTGTTTTATTTCATTGCAAAACATGGGGAGAATAATGCACATTTTGCAATAGAAGTCTAGAATATAATATAGAGCGATGAAAAAGAATGATCTACTAAAAGCAAAGCTTGCAAAACGTAGATCATTCGAAATAGCAACAATAACAAATAACGTTTACATATCAAAACTAATATCATCCGTTAAAGCACTTTAAATTTACAACATAATGATACTAATGATATAGATATACCGCAGTAAGACATATCTGAGACTTCTACAATTGTGAGCATGTGACTTTCCTCCTGAACATGGTGCGACGCTGCCCATTAAAATCTTCAAGCACATTTCCAATTGACGTTAAGCTTCGGGACAGCTCATTGTGGAACTGACACGAAACCAAAAACTACTGAAGTCATCAACGAAAAGCGATAAATTTCTTGGCGGTCAAGAGAGCGTGAGAATGCGGAATAAAAAAAAAAGAATGGCGGACCGCTCGTGACCTTTGTTTCGATTTTGATTGTTTTGTATTTGTTTGTTTGATTTTTAGGGGAAGTTTCTTCAACTAAAATACACGTATACCTTGAGCGAATACATAAAGATTCTAAGAGCCGATCAAGTGATCCCTTGATGAAATTCGGACAATTTTTTTTTTCCCAAGAGATTTTAAATGTTTTTGTGAACTGCCTTTATAATAATCCTCTTTATATACTATTCTACCACTGTAACATCGCGAATTGTAGAAACCTTCAGTTTGTCGGAAAGAACACACAAACAAATATTTCTTGCTTTTTGTTTAATCAATTTGTGTTTCTTGTTACTGGAGCAGAAATGTAGAAGTGCAAGTGAAAGGGAACAGTATTTGTCATGTTTGGGGATATTGATATATCCGGCTTTTTTTTTTCTTAACCAATACTCCCTTGGATATTGTGCCATTTGCAATACCAATACTGAAGAGAATAATTACGCTTTTCATTTCCTGTCTTGATATGAGTCACGTTTTAATGGACACTTGTCTGGTTTCTTCCACTGTTTTCATATCTCTTTCAGGTAAGGATAACTTTCAAGATCGTTTATGTCATTTATAGTGTGTTCGTTGACACTTGATTTTTTTTTGAGTGTGTACACAGTATCACACTAGATGTCAAGCTAATAACTATACGCAGCAAGATCCCGCAATAATCATTTGTTTATATTGACATTGACGTTTTAATGGGATGGTACAGTATCGGTGGAGATGAGAATTGGGCTTTTAACTTTTTACGAGATACCAAGAAAACACTTATGATATAGTTCAGAGCATACCATTTCAAGAGGAATTAAAAGTTTATTTGATGAAAATCGGGTTTGGAATGACTGAAATATCCAAAAACAAAGTAAAACAAAGCGATCTAAATAAAGTGTGGGTCCCACAATTTATTAGAATCGCTCTTTTTGGATATCTCAGCCATTTCAAAACCAATTTTCATCAAATAAACGTTGAATTCCTCGTAGAATATTGCATGCTCTTTCATATTTCATAAGAAGTTTCTCATTACCTCACCAAAAATAGTAAGAAACCTGAAATTAGGTCTCAACCAGAACTATACGATCCCTTTAACGGTGAAAATGCATGATTGCGACAAAAAAAAAAAAAAAAAAAAAAAAAAAACCTTCACCGAGAGGGTATTTTAATGCGGAGTGAAAGGTTTCATATAACTATTATCAAAAAGACCCTGCTATGCATCCAGTCGTAAGTTAGTAAACATATCTACGATGCAGATGTTTTAATTTCTTCCTTAGTTCTAAAAACACTATGTTATAATGAAGCCAATTACCTAAAATCATTAATCAAATACAGGAACCAAGGGACTTTTTTTTTCTCTCAATCATGGGGAAAAAATTGGGCTCGCTGAGGGGTGTACATAGCGGGATTACCTGAGTCTTCATCAATTTGAGATTGAACCGTACATGATACCGCATGTCATCTCTCATGAAGAATGGATTTAATCTGTATCTAAATGTTTAAATGTTTAAAAAACTCTTTCTGAAAAAAAAAAGAGCGTTAACAACGAAGTTGGGACCTACGCTCAACAAGCTCGCTTTTTAGGTAGGTTCCTTCATATTTCTTCATCATTCATTCTCAGATTCCAACTTTCATAGATCGACCAATATAATGTTTTATATACTTGCAATATTATATGTATCTCTCCTAGCTGGATATCATGTATTTCATTTGATATTGTTATATTTCTACTTGAAATGTCTACTTTGATTTCAGTTCTCGATGATGCAAATTGAGAGCATTACTATTTTAAAAATGGCTTCTATTCCAAAATCACACTGCATTTGCATTCACATGGATATCATATTAAGTGCAACTTCGCACATCATGATCAAGTTGTCCTTAGATAAACAATAAAGCAACGTTAAGCGAACAGTGTTGATGGCAATTGCATACCAGTCGAACATTAAGTGAGAAAGTTATCCAATTTCAAAATTTTGTATGTTTTACCGAAGAAGTGATATCATAGCAACAATAAGTGATGATGTCACGGCATCACGTAAGTTTTTTTTTTTCACTTATCTAAATGCGCAAATTTCCTATTACGAAATTGAATGAAAGAGAAAAGAAAACTTTTATCCTTTTATTGTCATATTGCATGTGTGGAGTATGAGCATATGTTGTAATAACCTAGCAATAATGCTTTTAACAATTGGAAAGTGATAACAGTTGTTAAGTCATCGACCAAAACAGATCTTTCTTTTTTATCTTTCCCAAAAACCAATGGAATATTTTGTGAGTTTATAATCATGACATCATTATTTTTAGCTTAAAAGCGTTTGTGCTATACTCTGCGGTGAAAACACGTGACACTCTTAGATTCTGTGCCTTTCTAAAAATAAATCAGAAACTGGTGAGACTTCTACCGTTCTACCTGTCCGAGCTTATTTTATTTGTTAAATTCAACTTGAATGTGTGGATTGGAATTTCAATTCAACTGAATAAAGATACCAGGTTGGAATCGTTTTGAATCATGAATTGAATTGAAATATGAATTAAATGATTTGTCAAGAAATACAAGTCATATGCTTTTCCAGAGGCCGCCATCAAACTCAAGCTTGACGGTTTCCTGCATTCTGTACGTATTATTTCGATTGAATAATCAATGATTTTCCAATTTTTTTTGTATGTTTATAATTCACCTATATACAATACTTCATTATTGATACATTTTAATGATTGTATTTATATTCATTTTGTGTTGGATATAATGCGATTAGTATTGGAAAATTGTTTGCTGCGTTGTATATATTTTGTGAAAAATGCAGACGGAAATCAAATCAAAGCAAATCAAATCAAATCAAATTATCACTCACCATTTGTTTCTGATTTTCTCCTGAGCAACAGAGTGAGATAGATGAGAAGGCCTACGAGTAGTATGAGCAAGACACCGAGGACCAGGGCAGTAATTGAGCTCGTCGACCACGGTGTGGTGGCTGTGTTGGCCGTGTTGGCTGTGTGACGAAGACCCATAAAAAACAAGATACAGTGACTCAATAGGTCTATGCAACAATGATATATTCAATTGTACAAATTGCAGAACGGCTTGCAACAAGACTAGCAACATTAAAGATATATGATGGCGTAAATATTCTTTGGGGAATGATAAACGCCATATAAATTCCAGTAACGACAACAACAACACTGCCGCATAGTATGCAATGCGAAGGATACTAGAATTGATGACTCAGACAAAACATGGAAAGTATTGAAAAGTCTTCTTCCTGATAAGAGAGAAAAAAATGGTATATTGTCATCATCACTGACTTTTCGAACCTTGACATTGACCTTGATGCTTTGTTCAGCGATTCGGAACACGCGCAAATGCAGATTTTAACTTAGATGAAAATACAACAGAATTTGTAATTAAGGAAAGAACGGAGTCAAACATATTCCAAGAATAGTACGATACTTGACTGTTGACGGCATTCACAGATTACTTCCAGGTCAATGTAGAAAATATAGCTAGGATCCAGGCCTGCAGCGCTGCTTATTAACTGTTCTATAGAAACACTGGTCATGAAAGTTTCTACCTTGCAATTTTAAACCTGCTAAAAATGGTGTCGAGATAGCTGTTTTCATAGATATCTGTAACATGATTATCTACTCCAACGGTGGCAAGACATTTGCTCCTGCGACAATTTTTGCTCAGGTCTTATTTTCCCCAAGGACTTTGACTTGGGGTTAGGGTTGTGATAAGGTTTTCGGTTAAGTTTGGTGTGAGGATTAGGATTAGGGCTAGGGTTACGTTTGATTTTTCTAATGTGGCAATAAAAAAATAGTTGATAAATAGAATACGAAGCGAAGGCAACCGACGGCATTCAAGTCCCCTCAGAAAGGACTATACAGACAATGAAAGCAAAATACCTTTACTAGTGGTACAACCGTTGCTCCCAGCAGTCTCGAACCAGGAACCTTGTAATTGGTAGCCCATGGTCTTAATCACTGAGCCACTAAGTCCTTTCATTCAAGTTGAATTAAAAAAAGGAGTAACCATGCAGCCGCACGTCTCCTTGCTAGCTTGGTGCCCTGTTAAATATCTATGTTTTCAAGGTTCATTCCAATATCTATCTCTCTTGCGAGGTCTTAGAACTATGAAAAAAAAGTGTAATTAGAGCAAATCGAAACTCGATAATTTCTGTGGCAAGAAAATGATCAATTGATAGTCATAATCAATTCAATCTTGTTCGTATTTGCTTATTTCGTTATCTATTTATTTAGGTCACGTTGGTCATGATGTTTCCTGTCATTAATGTCGAAATTGTTTCCTTTTCTTGTTTTTCCCCTCATGCAGCCGCACGTCTCCTTGCTAGCTTGGTGCCCTGTTAAATATCTATGTTTTCAAGGTTCATTCCAATATCTATCTCTCTTGCGAGGTCTTATAGAACTATGAAAAAAAGTGTAATTAGAGCAAATCGAAACTCGATAATTTCTGTGGCAAGAAAATGATCAATTGATAGTCATAATCAATTCAATCTTGTTCGTATTTGTTTATTTCGTTATCTATTTATTTAGGTCACGTTGGTCATGATGTTTCCTGTCATTAATGTCAAAATTATTGTTTCCTTTTCTTGTTTTTCCCCTCGTACTTTAATAATCTATTGTTCTCACATATCTCTTCGTTTCTTCACCTCCGGTTGCATATTGTATATAATTAAAACGTTAATGTCTTCGAAAATACTTGTTTTGCTTTTGCATGCGCTAGGTCATTTGCCCCTATCTGCCTATAGAGTAACTACAGTACGCCTCAAGTTATCTTGAGGACTCATTAAGAAGACAATTCGCTATAGCCTCTGCATATGGCAATACGTTGCTCGTTTTTATATACAAATTTATTTGAATTAATGAGTAGACAAATGCATGTATGATTTGATGGACAAATGAATAGATAAACAAGTAAAATTAAAAAAAAAGAATAGATAAAAGAATGTGTAAATGAATTAACCTATAAGCTACTTAACAAGGGGCGAAGGAGGAGCGTCATAGATAATCGACATGAACAAAGAATTTTTATCACATGGTTCGTGAACTAAGTGACTGAGAAGGGTGCAATGACATAATAGATTAATTCGATTTGCAACATACTCAGTATAAAAATAAAGAAAACGTGAGATATTCAAGAATTCAGAAACTACCATGTTAATCCATTCAAAAATCTATGTGGATTTTAAATGAATGTCATATAGTTTGGATTGTCTTGGATTTTTCCCTTTCAAGGGATGGTATAGTTTTAGTTGGGGTGGAGAATTCCGATTCTAACTTTTTTGCAAGATTAGTAGAAACTAATTAGAAATAATTATGAGTGAAGACGCAATTCTTAGACGATTCAAAAATTTATTTCATGAAAATCGGGTTTTAAATAGCTGAAATATCAAATAAAAAGTACACAAAGTAAAACAAAGTGGTCCTAATAAAAGGTGGGTCCCACCTATTGTTAGAACCTCATTGTTTTTGGATATCTCAGCCATTTCAAAACCAATTTACATGGAATAAACGTTGAATTCCCTGCAGAATTACATGCTCTTTTAAATTCATATAAAGAGGTTTCTCATTATCTCACAAAAAAGTTGGAAACATGAAGCCCCATCTCATCCAAAACTCTACCATCCCTTTGAGCATTGACTGAATGTCTACTTTAAAGACACTGTTTTAACATGGTATTGGCTCAATTTCAAAAAATCGTCGAACGTTGTTGATTTAAAGCTGTATGAAAATTTCAAATGCATTAGATAACAATCCAGCGCATGAGTTTTGAGAATTATGATGTCACTATAGAGAAATCAGTGTAAGAAGAAAAAAATCACTGAATAGTCTACTGGTGCTTTAAAACAGACCTTTGAAGGAAATATCAAGTATGGTACTATATTCATACTAACATATTTCTTAAGCAGTGGGCTCGTCTTGTATAAACATACTTTTCCATAGACTTATATAGACTGTCATATCTTTACACAATCACAATAATTCTGAGACAAATTCTTTGCACCTTAAAGGGGAAACCCTGTCCAAATATAAGTTATTCTGATAAAAAAAAAGAGTAAAATCTTACGAATGAGAGAGCTAACTATGTCATAATCTCACAATTTTCCATTGATCGCATACAAAAAAGAAACTGAAAAATTACGAAAAGTTTCTGTCATTGAGGTCTGAAACATGATGTTATTTCTGGTTGAATAACTTCAGAATAGTGATCAGTCAGATATATCAGGATTTGAGCCTCGGGCATAATTGCGTTTGAATGAAAAACTGGAAATTTCAAAATTTTACGTACAACTACATGGCAAGTTATGAGGGGAAAACATGCTCACTTTGCCATTTGCATGTTCATACTGACCGTTCAAGAATTGTTTTCTGAAAAATTAGCGAAACTTCGAAATGTCAGAACTTCCTTTTCTTTCACCCAATTTCAATCAAAATTTTACCATTGAACTCGTCATATTTTACTCTTTCTTATCAGACTAACTTATATTTGGACTGGATTCCCCCTTTAAAGTGCTCACAATTGTGTGCTGTGCATGTGATATGCATATAGGCCCCTACTACTGGTGTTATGACTGCGATGCATCCTTCGATAGAATTCCACTGCAGAGAAGCGAAAGCTTTATGAACTTTGGACTGCATGGATTTTGTCTTAAATTACACTGTGTGTTGCCTCTTAAGTCATGGCCAGGTACAGAGGACGCCGCTACAACCTATAGGTTCGGCCTACACTTTATAATGACAATATACCAAGCTACTTTCTCTGTCAGTGCAATGTCATCGTTTCCTTTCCGCCTTGTGGTAATATAAAACGGGGTTTCCCCTGATATTCGGTTTCTGCGTGTGTCACGAGGAACTTCCACATTATACAACTCTTGTTCACGCTGTTAGCTCTATACCATTACGGGTATGTTTGGTTTGTTTTGAGGTGCGGTTTTTCTATTTTGGCACGCCCAAAAATAAAAGAATGATGATACCATCGCATGCCATTATTTCTTTTTTTTTTTTCACCGGCCATAGTTTTTTTTTTTTTCGTTTTTTTTTTCAGTTTTATGAAGACTATCTGGTTTTTATGAAAACTATCTGGTTTAGGTTAAATTCTAAAATATACCATTTTTCTCAATAAACTATTACTTTGACGGCTTATTCTAGAAACAATTTTATCATGACTCAATGTTGTTCACATTTTGTATATCTAACAATACTTACCATTGATCTGTTGCTCGTCCTGATTAAAGGCATAATATACCATTTGCAGAAGAACAAAAAAAAAAAGCATTAGTGCTGTAAAATAGTTCTAAAATGCGAGTTAGGGAAAGAAACAACCAATAAAAAAAATGAATCCCTATAATCGATGTTAAATATTGTTAGATACACAAAATGTGAACGATAATTACAATAAAAATGTTTCCATACTAAACCATCTGCAGTTGCGGTTTAATGAGAAAAATACTGATATCTATAGTTATATTTAAGGCTTAATTGTGAAAAATTATATGTAGGATGTTTCGTGATACAACAGACCTATACCCATAAATGTATGCATCAAATGTGATATCTTGAACATTTTTTAAATCACTGCTCCCAAAGGTAAACAGATATTTACATTCAATTGTTTCTATCCCTAACTCACATTTTAGAACTATAATATTGCACTAAAGCTGGGTTTTTGTTTCATCTGCAAAATGGTAAATAATGCCTTTAAAGATGCTTTGGGCTTGATTCTCGTGTCTCTAATAGAGCGTGTATTATCGAGAATGCACTGCGTAGAGCTACAGATACCATCATCAGCTGTTCATGCGGATTTATCGATGTTTGGGATTTTGCTTTTGATCTTTCGTGATTGCTTGCTATACACACTCACCCGAAACAGCTATCTGGGTCTCGATTCTTCCGTTCAGGGCCGTCACCGCATGCCCGTCACTCCGACACGACAGAACTTTCCCGTTCATGTCCAGTGAGGCCGTGAACGTCCACGAGCTCCGCCTGTCCCACAACTTTGGCTGCCCGCTGGACGATTGCGCGTCGCTGGTGTTCACCCCGCGCGTTTGCGGGCACTCGTCCAAGAACCAGACGATGTCCACTGCGGGGCGGGCCCCAAGGGAGAGACACGTGACTGTGTACTCCGAACCGTCAACGAGGTCCGACACGTTCGACAACGAAAGTGACGATGCCACTAGAAAAGGAAAAGAAAAGAGACGGACAAAGAGATGAAAGAGAGGAATCAATGTTTGGGGATCTAGCTGTCAAAGTGTGCACAATATTCATTCAAGCTAATTAATACCCATGACAACCGCTACCAGGGAGGATGTATAGCAAACAATACACTCTTCTAGATTCGGAAAACTCAAATTTTAAGCCAAAAGACAGGTAACCTTTACCACAAGAAAACAAGTGGAAGAATCGGTGGAATTCGACAAGTTTAGATAACCTGTACTGTAGTCTTGTTTTAGTTTCCTATAATACCTCGTTCTATTTTAGTGACTCCGTGATCCTGTCACAAGTTTGTCTTTTCCTCTTGCACGGAATTAACCCTCAAATTACATAAATCTATCTCACGACGTAATCCTCCATTATCTTATGCAACGTAAATTAATTCTACATGACTTTGTTCAGAGTTTGTCTGCCTACCATGTAACAATTCACGAGCTCATGTATAAAGAAAAGAAACTTAGTTTTCATACAATTTCGGGACGCTGTGCTTATGATTGTGTATGATATTTGTTGAAAATGGAAAAAATGAAAAGAAATGAAATGAAATGAATGCAATTACGTTTTGCTTATGATTGTGTTTTATTCTTTGTTGGAAATGGAAAAATATGAATGAAATGGAATATTGTAATGAATGTATACCTCTTGTAGGCAATACAAACTCACCCTCAACAGCAAGAGACGCGACGTCGGAAGATGGAACACCAGGGATCCAGCACGTGTAGTTACCCTCGTCTTCGAGTTGGACGTCGAGGATCGACATCACCGACGACCTCGTGCCGTTCTGGACGAGTCTGAAGTTGTTGTACTTGGGGTCGCCGGAACCGAACACGTCGACGTGACCGTCGAGCCACGTAATTGTCGAAGAATTGCTATCTGACGTGTGCGAACACCTCAGCGTCGCATTCGTCCCTCGGGCCACGTGGACCGCGTCGGGTCCGTTCCAGATGTGACCAGAAGTCTGCTGCACGTGGAAAAGAATAAGTTGCCTATTCAGATTATAGTCCCTTGAACTTACAAAATAATTTCCTCTTATTTTGAACATGACTGCCGTTGGCGATATTATAGATTCACCGAGTGCATTCAAATGCTAACGTAAGCCGTACACACACACACACACACACATATATATATATATATATATATATATATATATATATATATATATAATAATAATAATAATAATAATAATAATAATAATATGAATATGAATATGAATATACCCCCGCCCCCAACAAAATTACAACGGTACCCTCCGTGATGATAACTTTAAAAATAGTGAATCAATTCAAATATTATTTCAGGGTATGAAACTATAACTTAAGAATATTATCCAGGTAACTTGCAGGTCTTACAGAAAACCCAACCCGATTTGCTTCAGTGGTCAAAGAGAAATGAGGATTTTTGTAGAGCATGTCAGGAATCCCTTCCCTTCAAGTTCTGTCCATTGTGTTCATGCATCAATATGCAGTTCCAAGAGCATCCAAATGCTAAACTTGGAAGAATCAAACCCACGACATGCTTCACAACGATTCACATTTCTCTGTGATCACTTAACCAAATTGAATGGGGTTTTCTGCAAATTTAATATAGGTAAGTTGTTATATTTTTAGACTCTGAAATAGCATTCAGACAGTTAAATCATATTGAAGTATCAATGCAAAAATCCGATCGTAATTTATTTTGGGATATACTGTATATTATATATATATATATATATATATATATATTATATTATATATATATATATATATATATATTATATTATATATATATATACATACGTATAATTATTTTAATGGTAAGAAATATTGTTTCCAACGAAATAACACGAAAAGTCGATTGTAATATTGACATTGTCTTCTGATTAAGAGATGATGGTCAAATAATTCCAAGATTTCCACATTTCGATAGCCCCGTTGGGCTCAGAAACAAACTGAAAGAGAATGTATGATCGATAGCAACAAGTGATTGACATCAATAGGCACCGATCATTCAGTGTTTTCGCAGTAGCCATGATTTAACAACAACAGCAGCAACAACAACAGCAACAGCAACAACAGCAACAACAACAACAGCAACAACAACAACAACAACAAAACAAACATGGGCATAAATATTCGATATTTATGTATGCCCATGATTTTATTTTTTTTTTCAATCATGGCCACACCACTATACTAAAATACTAAGTAATCCGTGCTTATTTACTTCAATAAAGGGCAATCTGTAGATCAGCTGAAATAAAAACAACTCAATCTAAGAATTGCTTCATTAATCTGAATGATACGACGAGATATACCTGTACGAGTAGCAGCAGAAGGTTCGTGCACACGAAGACCAGGCCGTACATTTCCACCATGTTGCGTCGCCGTTGCCGCCTGATAAACGAAGATTCAGAAGCGATTCTCGCCAGAACGTGGGCTGGAATGACGGCTCTGCATATAAATAGTAAATCAACCATACAACGAGGACATCGGTCGCAATAATACTTCTAACGCGTGACGGTTATTGCCTCAAAACTGTTTTACTGATTTGCAAATACTCATACATACACTCACGTACACAATACACATACACAAACACATACACCCACACAACCCAACCACACAACATACATGCAATAAATATTACATGATTTCTGTTTTTCTTTGTATTCCTTAAACACAACCGCGTGCTGCATGACACTCTTTTTCGATTTATCACTGTTTATTACAACACTAAAATAGTTTGATGGGACTTTGTTTTTTTCATCTTGTATATCAGCTCATTAATAAGAGAAAATAATGTTATCAAGACGATAGGATCACCATCTCATTTAAGCAATATATTTTTTAAAACATGTAAAAAAAAATCCTTGTTGTTGTTGTTGGGTTTTTTTTTTTTTGCATCTGAAGATTTCGATGAAAATTCTGCCATTCTGAGCATGCTGAGACTTGACTATCGAAGAAAATAATGATAGTGATTGGACCCCCAAAACTGTAATTACAGTATCAATTCTTTGTCTGTCTCATTTCTCTTCATGAGTGTGTAAAGTGTATGTACAATCGAACCTGCCTTAACGGCCACCTTTCTATAGCGGACGTCTGTCGTATAGGGGTCATCCCATCAGACCGACATCCACGAGTCATCGAGCCCATGAGTTTGACACTAGACAAAGAAGGTCCATGGCATGCGTTCGACACTATAGGTATATGAGAGGAAAAAACAGCCCACGGTTCGGCATTATACAACACGGGGCTGAATGTGTCGGTCTGGTGGGCCTTGTTTGCTTAGTTTCGAACTCATGGGCTGTAGGACACGTGGACTGTATGACTCAGGGGCTGTATGAGTCGTGGGCTGAATGATTCGTGGGTTACGGTCTCGTGACGTGCACTCGCCATATACGTCTAGTAAAAAGGCCCCACGAGAGAAAAGCCATGTTAAAGACCCCGTGTAGGGTGGCCACCAACTTTATAACATATTTTACCCTGTGTATAGCGGCCATAACAGACCAATACGGATCCGCAGCCGAGCCAGTAGTGTGTTTTTCTACTTTGCAGCCGTCATACCGGCCATGACTCTGGGTGGCGAACAGTTCAACGATGATACATGTATACGTATATATGAGTAAAGCACACGACATGTCGGTGAACCTGTCTTTAGAGGTCATCTGTCTAAAACGGCCACTATTCTTGTCTCCCTTTCTTGGCGGCTATAATAAGGTCTGAATATTAAATCGTCGAGGCTGCGGTCTTCGTGGTCTTGTGGTGCAAATCGATTGGAAAGGTCAAATAATCATTCCGATTAAATTAGTTTTGTTCTTATTGAGGTGTACCCATGCGTTCAACAGAAAAAAAAAACACATACACATACACAAGCAAACGCAAATAAGAAGTGTTGTTTTCAGCTCGTTTGGGGGATTTCTTTTTTGTAAGTATTAATCACGTTTTTTTGTAAGTATTAATCACGGTTTTGTTTTGTTTTGTTTTTTTATTTTTTATAAAGCTACCTATTATATCTGACCTACTGGTTAGTACCCAGGAGACCTACGAAAGTTCAGAGAGAAAAAAAAAAAGGGCTCGAGACTGGGACCATGCCGTGTGAGGCGAGGGAAGAATAAAGTTTTTGTTACTTTAAAGGTCCAGTATACCTTTGGGAGCAATGATTTCAAAAATGTTCAAGATATCACATTTGATACATATGTGTAGGTCTGTTATATCATAAAACATCCTACCATATTAAATATTTGCAATAAAACCTAAAATATAAGGAGATATCAGGGTTTTTCTCAGTAAACCGTAACTGTATACGGTTTAGTCTGGAAACATTTTTATTATAACTATTGTTCACATTTTGTGTATTTAACAACACTTAACATCGATTATACGGATTCAAATTTTGACAGTGGTTGTTTCTATCCCTAACTCACATTTTAGAACTATTTTAAAGCACTAATGCTTTCATCTGCAAATGGCAAATTATGCCTTTAAGTTTGATATCATTGGTGGTCATTGGTGGTGGTCATTTGTTTTAGTGTCAGAATGTGTGACATGTTGGTGTGCCACCAGGATTTCCCTCCCTTTCCTAATAAGTGTCTTACTGCAACAAGTTTCCCTCTCTCGCGCTTTTAAGTCAAGTCATGCACCGAAATCAACTTCTCACCCACACATCCATTATAACAGTACAAATAATTGGTAGCCGCCTTCCTGTTGCTGTTGTTGTTGTTGTTGTTGTTGTTGTTGTTGTGTTGTGTGCTGTTGTCTGTTGTTGTCCCTATTTCTGTTTTTTATTCATTATTAATGAAGGAGAGAGAGAGAGAGAGAGAGAGAGAGAGAACCGTGAATCCGAACAACGTTACGCATCAAACTATTTCTATTATCCATCCGCTGAAATGATATTTAAAGGGATCATATCGTTTTGGTTGATACCTAACTTCAGGTTTCTAACATTTTTTGGTGAGATAATGAGAAACCTCTTTTGAAATATGAAAGAGCATGTAATTCTAAGAGGAATTCAACGATCACTTGATGAAAATTAGTTTTGAAAAGGCTGATATCTAAACCAGAGTGATGTTCATAAAAGGTGGAACCCACCTTTCATTACGATCGCTTCGTTTTACTTTGTTTTTGGATTTCTCAGCCATTCCAAAACCGATTTTCCTCAAATAGATTTTGAATTCCTCTTTAAATGGTATGGTCTGTATATTTCAGAAATGGTTTCTTGGTATCTAGCAAAAAGTTAAAAGCCCTATTCTCATCTCCACCAATGCTTTACCATCCCTTTTAACATTGTTTAAAGCAACGTCATAACCGCATATACATTGCTGCACAATACTATCTTCTCGCTACATTTATGCTTGAGTGTTGTATAGTAAGAATTGAATTGACAACTTACGTTGGAATGATTCAAACAATGGATTAAAAAAAGCGTTTGATTTTATTGTCTTAATATATATTATGTCTGGTTAAATCATACACCAAATGCCTAAAATTAAACCGGAAAATTACGTACCAGTACGCGCATGCATGGCCAGGCAGAAAATTTCCAAGAAAAAAAATACAACAGAGCAAAGCAGAACAAATCGGATGAATGCAAGACAAAAACAAAACAAAAACAGGAAGAATTTGACAGGCGTGGGAATTATGTAGACATGACTGTACTTGACCGTTAACAGACTCATAAGTGACAATCATCCAATCAGATTGATTGATTGATTGATTTTTGTTTAAATGTTTAATAATTTAATACAATAATACGTTGATGTATTTATTTATATAATGTTTGCTTTAATACTTTATTCTTCATCAATAGTTACCAATTGTACAAAGCAATTTATACAAAATCTTTACATCAATTTCGTAATCAATTTCATCAATAGACACAAATTATACAAACCAATTTATGCAAAGTCTTTACATCAATTTCGATTGCTTGATTGATCGATTGCTTGATTGATCGATCGATTGACTGATTGAGGAATTGAGGGGTTGATTGATGGACTGATTTGATTTGATTTGATTTTTGTGTTCCTTTGTTAAACAAGGACCCAAAACAAAGTCAGTTGGACAAAGCTATTGAGTAATATTAAAGATAGTGGAAATACTTGATTGCTGATGCATTGCTGAGATAAAAGACAATGCATTGTGAGACATTGAGACGCATTTCATGAAACTCTACAACTTGAAGGCCATAGATTACAGAAAGGATTATAGTTAACAATTTGCCAGCTGAACTTTTTTTTATATCACAAGCATGCTAAATCTGGGTATAATTTGAGGTTCTCAAACCAGTTCAGAAGTTGAAGTGAATATTATTCTCTCAATTTAACTCCAGATCAACTCCAGATAGATAGAGTATGATGAAATAAACGGAATCGTACGGGTTTCAAGCAAATCAAAAATAAAGAAAAAAAAAAGGACATTCACGTAAGACTCCATTGTGAGATTTGTGAGTTGGTGGCATCTGCAATATTCCATGGAGCTGACGTATACTCTGGTTTAGCTCCACGAATGACTAATGACTTGTCGAAGTTACATACTGTGTGTGAGTGTCCGAGAATATCAGTCTTATGAAAACATAAGATTATGTTAAACCACATTTTCATAACTTTCTTTTTTTTTTTCGGAGAAATCTGATGAAACTTGTTGTTTTGGTTTGCTTTGGTCTGCGTAGAACAGATTCAATTTCACTGGCTGTCAGGCCGAAGCTCGGAGGTGAAGTGGATAAGTAGTCCTACGCTTGTCCGGTGATCGGGAGGTCGTAGGTTCGAATCCTTCCTGAGTGTATTCCCGTAAATGATATTTATCACGGTTGCTACTAAATACTGACTGATTTGACGTTTATTTACGTCGATGTAAGGCATTATGTAAATCAATTGCAATGAAAAAACGAAATGAATATCTACATTATCATAACGTTGTTTTCACGTCACTGGGAAAGTTATTTCCCAAAACATTTGATATGCATAGATTGAGTGAATGTAAAGAGATAAATGAAATGGTTGGTGAAAATAATTCTAATTAAGACACTCTTATATTCATTACCCAGACCTGATCGTGAGATACGTTAAGCAAAAGGCATTCTCCGTAAGCTTCTGGAGATGTTAAAGGTCACGCGCTCTGACTATTTTCTCGATATCGTGCTATATTGTGACGTCATTCTTATAGTTTTAGCATCTGGTTCGAGTCCATTAACAGTACATGTATACAGCGGTAATGCCATTTGACAAGCCACTGTTTCTTCACTGGCTTGTCTCTCAGAAGGAAGTTCGAACAGACCGTCTCGTCAACTCGTAGTAGCTTTAAAAGCATTTCAGTGACTCTTTAGTTAAATAAATCTAACACACACACAAGCACAAAATATCGCACAAGATTGTGAGCCGATGTTAAAATTTCCCGCTTCTGTGTTTACGATGACTAGAGTGAATTGAACTCTCCCACCAACTCTATATTTCCTGGTATGACTTGACAGTATATACGGTATAATGACTTTCCCGGCTGTAATTGTTGGCAATCTTTTTTTATAATATTTTTTGTTTTACTTCTGGTGGTCGTTATACATGATGGTTCACATATTTTGGAACATTCTCAGAAGTAGTAATGAGCTATTCCTGTCCGGAAGTGTTACCGATGACGCAAAAAAACAACAACAAACAAAAAAGTGTACACATGATCTCCACTTTATGTGTTTGTTGCATTATAAAGCAATGTAGGCCTATTACCTTTAGCAAACATAAACAAACAAACAAAAGTGATCAAATTTCTGTCATTATTTTCATCTACCCGTCATGATATAGCAAATTATTCAACCATGTGTTTGTTCTAGATATCAAACTGATATGAATATAGTAAAATTCCATCAAAAGAAAAAAAAAATGCGCAAGAATACGATCTGATAATGGAGAACTAGGGCATATGCAGCTGCATATATCTGTGAAATCTTTATTCATTACCTTGCTCGAAAGTTTGTAGAAGACTAATCGTAAACCTTGTGTACGAGTTCATGACAAAATCTTTGATGGAATTCCACACATTGTTGATATTAACTTATACTTGTTATAGCAGCCATTCCATCATGACCCGCGTGACATTTTGACTAAAACCTGACTTTCCTTTGTGCGCCATTTCTGACGTGGTTCTTTGGCTTCATTTTCAATACCTATATGGACTATGGTTTTGGTGTTATGGTCGGGTAGAAACATTTTGGCTCTAACACTTACATCTTCAGAGAAATTGTCATTTGTTTTGCGTGACTCACGTATAAACAGACTAGAAATTAAAGGGACTGTACAGTACTGGTTGAGGTGGGGAATCATGTTTTGAACACTCCTAAGTGAGATAATGAGAAACCTCTCATGAAATATGAAAGAGCATGCAATTCTAAGAAGGATTCAACGTTTATTTGATGAAAATTGGTTTTCAAATGTCTGAGATATCCAAAAAAAAAGTGATAATAATAAAAGGAGACAGGCTACGTCTTTTATTAGGATCTCTTTGTGTCACCTTGTTTTTTGGATATCTCAGCCATTTCAAAACCGATTTTCATCAAATTAACTTTTGATACCCCTTAGAATTGCATGCTCTTTGACACCTTATAGAGTGGTTTCTGAATATCTCGCAAAACGTTAAAAGCTAAATCCTTACCTCACCCAGAACTGTACACACCCTTTAAAGTTTAAACCAATGATATTTTATTTCATTCAGACTGCTTTTCGAATAAACCAGTATGTCAGATCTGATGCATCCTATGTGCAGTACAATATTGATACTATACTCTACATAGTATGAGCAAGGATGTGTGTGATACCCCCTTGCTCATACTGTGTAGAATATTATTTTGCCAGTGTGACCGGACGACAAAAGATCGATTTCGCGATCTTAAACAACTTTTGCCAGTCTGACCGCCCCTTAGAGGTTAAGAGGCAAAAACAAAACAAAACAAAACAAAACAAAACAAAACCGTGTGCCTCATCGGGAACAATCCAGCGAGGTTGTCTGTGGGAAAGCTGATGGGTTTTTTTTTTTCCAGCTTTTTCTATGAATCCGCCAGAAATGACGGATATGATCTGTTAGTGGGGATGAGAAAGAAAGTTTAAAGTTCCTGTCAAAGAAGTAAGTTCACCAAGAGCATAAAAGAAAGTGAAATATCAAGGTTTTTTTTTTTATTATTTGTTTGTTTCAGGTTGATGTGTAAATTTAACGTAGAATTGCACATTCAGGCATGAATAATCGGTCATTCGATAAGCGTACGCAAGTGTGTGCGCGCGCGATGGAATGTTGAGCGAGCAAAACATGAAAGCTGAAAATCTCCGTCAGGGAAAGTGATTAATTTTACAGCTATACAACCAGAATTCCTGGTATATGCAGTTAGATTTACTTGCACATGATATGTCATACAACTGTACATGTAAATATGAAAATCTAAATTTGATTGATGCAAGTTGAGCAAGTTTGCAACTGACATGAAAGAATATCAAGCTACATCATGCCACAGAGGTTAGAGCATGTATGTTTTCTAGACATGGAAAAGAAAACAATGAATATTTCCCTCGAAGTTTTGAGACAATCTTATAGTAATACATGCTTAAACAATGGATCATTAATAAGGAGTTGGCTACAAGTAGAGAAGTAGATTGGAAACACTGTTGTAATTGATATACAGCCGTATTGTACTGTAGTCGTGTAGTTTTGAGTTTTAGACTAATTCGTACAGTGGTGAAAGTCATGAACAGGTATTTATCCTTCAGCCAAGGCTGAAGATGTTTATGACAAAGGAATTGTAATATAAACTACAAATCAGTTTGGCGCTGACATGAGCTTCAGAAAGCGGTAAAATTAGATTACGCAAAGGTTGCAGCTACAATGTAAATATATATACTTGCAGTCACTCATTATGTAGACACGAACAATTGGACCAGTTTCATGATTTGAGTAGAGACACAGTTTGTTATACTGTACTGTGCGAAGTGCTAGTACGGAAAGAATATTCAAGATCAAAGGGTTGTTTAGTTTATTATGTTCCTCGCATCACACGCGAGGCACGCAATACCAACAGTGCGAGTAGAGTATCGGTTTGCCAATTCAATGTATGCACACAAAAAGTGAACCGATATTGGTTATTAATTCCCACAAAAGTATAATGAGTCAGTGTATTCGCAAGGTGTAATAGCAAATAGAGCTTATACATGCATTTAAGAGTTGGCATGTGTGGTTTACAAGGCAAACTATGCATTTTTATACTTTAGCTAAATACTTAGTGTATTTTAAAGCAGGAATCATAAGGTGATTTACAGGTTGTAGCAGCATACGACATCACTTGTGCTATAGCATTTATTAGGCCTAAGCATGTGTGCTATTAAGACAATTGGCTTATAATACTACAGTATGAGTATGAATGGATATAAAGAAATATCTGAAAATAACAAAATCTGAGTTATATACCGGTATACATAGTGTAAAAGAAATACACATGGAGATAAGAATTGTGTAACAATGGAAGCAACATTTTATCTATGTGCATGTTTCTGTTCTTCATCTGCACAGATTGAATTGATTGTGACCAGAGTGGTTGACCATCTGGTGCACCTTCCAAAAAGCAATAACTCCTTCATTTACCAATGTACAACATTTGCTGCATAATGATTAAGTTTAAATTAAGTTATCAAGTTGTTTAAGTTTGAATTAAGTTATCATTAAACAAAAAGAGATACACTTTTCCCGTGTCTCGCGTGAAACCTTTTTCGAGTGAAATATTGAGAAATGTCCTGCACAATACACAAAATGCTTATTGTTGAACTGGAATGAATGTTATACCCTTTTAATAAAAGCGGATTAGAATGCGTCATACAGATGGTTTAATGTTATCTTTAAAAAAAAAAAATGATAATCATATCAACCAGTAGACTAGATTTTTTTAAAACTAAACTTTTGTCATGGGGCTGTAACTTTTCAGAAAAAAGCCTGGATTCAAATGGTGATCGAGATTCGATCAATTTCAGTATCACATTTTCATGAAAATAACACCCAAATAGTGATTATCCTAACTTTTTTTTTTTCAGTTTTATGATGACCCTTACATGGAATTCGCTATTTGGTAATTGGAGGAAAACCAAACCGACAGAACTTCAGAAATTGCATCAAAACTCGGACATTCAATTTGAAAGTTTAAAGAAATATAGAAATATTAATGTTTTACATGGGTTTTCACCTGGCAGTGATTTGGTCCCAACCCATTATGCTTGCACATTATTGACCGAGGCGATGATGTCCTGAAACTCCCAACTTTCCCATGAGATTTGTGAGAAAAGAAAAATGTCATAACAGTGTTTCGGGACAATTCCTAAGTGATAGCAAATTCAAAACAACTCATTTCGTCTGTACATGCAGTCATCAGCGCTGTACGTTATTCCAACACACATAGACACCCACATAAATGCAATGCAATAAATACAAATTTGTTTCGCCAAGGAAGTTGAAGAAGTGGACAGTTTTTATAGGAGACATTTATATTGATACGGTAACAACTTGAATACATAAGGTGAACATCATGCTATGACCTCTAACGCACTCCATATCATTCATCCAGACAAACAATCATTCCTATAATCCAGCAGAATCAGACAAATTTGTATCCGTTGCATATGTACTTGTATGTGTGTGTGTGTGTGTGTGCGTGTGTGTGTGTGTGTTTGCTTGAGTCCCATCTTCTCAACAGAAATAGATAGGGGTAGAGAAGATTCGTTATACTAGTAGTCGAATCTTCTGTAGGTTTGTTTCGTTTGCTCTGAGTTGTTCTGTGTCGCTGTTTAATCATTCTGTTTTGTTTTGTTTTGTTTTGTTTGTTTGTTTGTTTGTTTGTTTTTATGTTGAAAATGCAATTTAAACCAAATCAGAGGTGGTGGTGGCGGAGGTAGGGAGAGGAATGGGCTGGCCCCGTTGTTCGTCTGTCTGTTTGTTTGTTTTTAGCACATTTGTCAACACGGTGATACAATCTATTATGAGTCATAGTCGTTTTACATTTGGAAAGGGGGCGGGGTCGCAGTTATGTTCAGTCTATTATCGAGTGATTATGTCTGGCGTGAAACGAGATAACAAAACAGAAATGGTGTCCACATTACGTCCTTGCACTATGCTCAAGTTTGTAACGCGTGAACATTGAACCTAGATATGGTTTTTACCATGGAGGTTTAAGAGATGGAGTAACAACAACAGCCTTGTTTCCTTTGATCCCATGTTTATTGACGCCACTCGGAATCATTATTAAAGTATGTGCTTAAGGAGCTGCCCAACACATAGGAATGTGTCATTGCACATAAATATTTAGTCTCTAAGAAAGATATGTCTTTATGATAGTATACTTTTCGCCTTCCCGCTTGGGAAAACATTAGTGGCACATAACAGGTAGGCCTATATATGCAAACATGTGGATGTGCGGGAAAAAAAATGCGCAAAAAAAAAAACCAACAACAACAACTGAAGAAATGAATAACAAAATTACTGGACTGTAAGTGTACACTAATTTAACATATGAATGAAAATATAACTCTACCTGAAGATTATACCATACCAATCTCATTTGTGAAAAAATTACCGTAAAGACGATAACATTAGCTTTCCTGTGAGGGTGCAGTTTCAAATATTTTGATGACATACAGCTCAGATTTACCCTTTTACATGAAATTATAATCATGATAATCCTCGACCGGATTCACTTCTGTTTCATAATCTATGCTTGAACATTAAGTGAAATTTCATATCATTTAACAAATAAACAAGCAAAACATAGCCGACATTACGCTAGCTTTCAAATCGAATCTTTAGACTGCTGAGAAAAACGGCAGCATCGAACAACCGATCATCAATAGCACAAACGCATCTGTTGAATTCTTATGTGCATCAATATATATATAATCAATATGATAGAAAGCTTACAAATATTTAAATAGTTACAGTCCGTTGAAACTCCATCTCTTTTTAAAAACGTCTCTGTCTTTACCATTGTTTTAGTAGCTCCATAGTTTTATATCTCACCCATGCAGTCGTCAGGGGTGCATCACTTTTCTATAGGCAAGCATAAACAACATTTTGGGTCTACGAACAGTGTTTTGACGCTTAGCATGCGGCCATACTCGGGGTCAAGATATTGTCATGCAAATGAAATTCTCCAGACCGTTCAAGCGCATTTATTCGAGTTCGTTATTATACTACACACATAATATTATAATGCAAACTCGTTGAGAATTGATTACGCTCTCTATTTTTAGAATAGAATGTACTTACTCTTCCTCTCCTTCCGTCCCCACACAAACACACACAAACAAACAAACACACACACACACACACAAACACACACACACAAACAAACAAACACGCACACATTCCTCTCACCCCATCTTCATAATAATAATGATCATAAATATAGCGCATGACACATAGTGCTCCGTTGACAACATAATGGTACCACTGTTACCACAGACCAACAAACAATCGGCCAAACAAACCACAATAAAAATGATAAATAGTCAAACACGTACTCAATCATGAGGAAAAGTAATCATGCTTATTGTGAAAAGTTGGTTTTGTTGTGGCTCGTTGGATAATAATATTCACGTAAATGAAACACCCACGCAGACAATATAGGCACTTCCCTCCCTTTCCCCTTAAATTCACTAGTGAGATATAGATAGTTAAGTTAGCAAT
The DNA here is from genome assembly GCF_964275005.1 of Diadema setosum. NCBI lineage: Eukaryota > Metazoa > Echinodermata > Echinoidea > Diadematoida > Diadematidae > Diadema > Diadema setosum. The sequence goes on from NC_092690.1 coordinate 25,604,707, forward strand.
TACTCAGTTCGAGAATGGAGCACTTCCATGGCAGAAACATTCTGAAAAGCTGTCAGTGCTTAAAGGGATGGTATAGTTTTGGTTGAGATGGAGGTTCAAGTCTCCAGCTTAATTATGAAAATAACGGAGAAACCTCTTGTGAATATAAAAGAGCATACAATTCTAGAAGAATTCAAAGTTTGTTTGATGAAAATTGGTTTTGAAATGACCGAGATATCCAAAACAAAGCAATCATGATAAAAGTTGGGACCTACGTGTCATTAGGATCTCTTTGTTTTACTTTGGGATATCTTTTCCATTTCAAAACCGCTTTTAAAGGGACTGTACAGTACTGGTTGAGGTGGGGATTCATGTTTTGAACATTCCTAAGTGAGATAATGAGAAACCTCTTCTGAAATATGAAAGAGCATGTAATTTCAAGAAGGATTCAATGCTTGTTTGATGAAAATTGGTTTTCAAATGGCCGAGATATTCAAAAAAGTGATAATAATAAAAGGCGACAGGCCACGTCTTTTATTAGGATCTCCTTGTTTCACCTTGTTTTTGGATATCTCAGCCATTTCAAAATCGATTTTCATCAAATAAACGTTTGATACCCCTTAGAATTGCATGCTCTTTGACATCGCATAGAGTGGTTTTGAATATCTCTCAAAATGTTAAAAGCTAAATCCTCACCTCAACCAGAACTGTACACACCCTTTAGTATAATATTATGCTCTTTACAAATATTTAAGTGGATTCATAATTTTTAAAAAAAGTTAAAAGCTGAAGTCACATCATCTCTAACACAACTATACCATCCTTTTAACAGTTGTCCTTTTAATTTCCTTTAGAGCACCATGGAATTATCTTGTTTTTGGTCATTAACTGGTTACTCTTATGCGATCTGTAATGTCTGAATGTTATGAGAGAAAAAAAAAAGAAAGAAAGAAGGAGAAAGTGAAGTATATCGAAATATTGCAACTTACGCTCAGAGTTACAACGAATTATTATCAGGTTGTCAGAGTCTTGGGGTAACCTCCATTCATCGCAGCTCAGGAAACTGTTTATCAAAAAAAAAAAAAAGTTCTGCAGATATCGGAATCCACCTGTGACAACTGTTCAGTCATTAAACCACATATCAGTGTATGCTCACACAACAGAGGCCCAGACTGAACTTCTGTCCAACACCACAGATCAGCTGCTTCTGGATAAGTATAGCAATCACCAACTTCGACGCGATTTTTCTCTGCCCGTGTCTCTGGAAACTACATGCGGTAAACTTCCCGAGAGACGGTAGAATATTAGCATGCATGCAGGGTAGGAAGCCGACGATCGCCGATACCGTTGCAGTGACTTTTGACGAGCCCCAGCACTAAGCACGTATATCACTTCACATTGTGTACAACTTGCTACACCAAACGCGGGAGAGATGTACGATCGCCTGAATGAGCGTTAGGTTTGCCACTAGACAACATGCATTGACTTTTGCTCGCCTTGAAAAGCCTTGAGAAACGGAATGACCGAATTCTGATCCTCGGTGTCGGCGAAGCGTCAAACCTGACAAATACAATGCGTCTGAGTTGTGGGTGCGTATTAACTCTACTCAATCCTACTGTGCAGAGACAATAATAAAGCGGATCACCCACGCAATTGGACGGACCAACTTTATCATTTTTTCTTTCCTGTGGTCCGGTTTCATTGCTTTATCGCGAATGAAAGCATGTCCTACGTCATAACTTGGATTTGTCGTCATGATACAATGACTTGATTTCCAAACGGTTCTTTCTTTCTTTCTTTCTTTCTTTCTTTCTTTCTTTCTTCCTTTCTTTCTATCCTTCTTTCTTTCTTTCTTTCTTTTTCTTTCTTTCTTTCTTTCTTTCTTTCTTTCTTTCTTTCTTTCTTTCTTTCTTTTTTTCTTTCTTTGGTCATACCTGGGAGGTTTCCTCTCACCTCCCTGGTCATACTATGGATCTGACATAAACACATCCGTTTGCACTTTATTTTGTTTGCTTGTTGTTTGTTTTTTTTTAGGTTTCATTGTCCTGCTGTTCGAGAGAAAAACTAAGGTCTTGAACATAAGAACGTTGACAGTATTCATTAGTTCTAAATTCATGGTGCCATGCATGGCATATGATTGCATAACCTTAGATTTTCCAGTAGTGTTTCCTTTTCGATGACTATACGAAATAGAGTGAAATCATAGTGTTACTGAGTTGAACAATGTTGAATAGCAAGGTTGTCCTGTGTCAACATTTGTTGTTTGTAGTATAGGTTGATATCAAAACAGTGGATCATTGCCATCGCACCTACGTCTTTCCGATTCCATGCCAGATTTTTCCAATAATATTGTTACAAGGAAGAAAAGTTCATAATACATTCCAGCCACCGTTTGACTCGCATAATGCTGACATACCTCCGAATATGCGCACACGGGACGTCTGACAAGGCACAATTTTCACCGCGTAAAAGAGGTAAGTACAGTGCACATACAAAGATAGACAATCATTATTCAATTCACCATGCTGAAAAAAAAATCAATAAATTAAATCATTCACTTAATCACTGAACACACACACACAAGAACCCAACAAAATGATTGGTACAAAGAATTAAAGGAAGAAAATATTCCAGCCAAACAATCTACACGAGCCAGTTCTGGGTTCCACTTTGCACATAAGCAGAAAAAAATTAATGTCATTATACTTTGTACCAACAAGGCATGTTGGCTCTTCATTTCACTGAGTGAAGCATCTCTGATGTCATGCTTATTCAAGTAATCCTAACAAATGGTGCTTGGCAACACATTTACCTAACATTAAAGGTGGTATTTGGCTATATCAATAGCCAAAAAGATTGTTAATACATTCAACGCAAATTAGTATAATAGAATGGAAGCGTAACCAAAGTGCTAAAATAATGACTGACTCTTCTAAGTCACCTGGTCTTATAGCGAGCTTCACTGATTGGACATGAATGATGAATTCCAGAAATTGTTAAACCGAGCAAGCTTATGGGCTATGTCTCTTTGAAAGCCAATGAAGTGACTAACCAAATGAGAAAAACAAAACAAAACGAAAGATCATCTTGTACCCATAAGCACACGCTCGAACCCCAAACTGGATGATCTCAATATTCATAAATGTGATTGTCGCCCTCTATAGAGCGTTTTCAGTTTGAAGTCGTGGTTCCTTTATTCTGAATGTGATTTGTTGAAATTTTAGCCTTAAACTGAGAAGTAGAACTCGACATGAATATATTGGGTATTCCTGACATATTATTCATTCGCCTTGACCCTGCGTCGCGTCGAGTTCTTTGTCCTGCCACCAAAATCATCGAGGAACAAGACATGCAACTCAAACTTTTATATAATCGTGCAAAAAAAAAAAAAAAAAAAAAAAAAAAAAGGGCTCACTTTGTATCCAAAGACGCCTTGGGTACAAAACATGCATTAGCTATCTCAAAATGGCTGTCACCACAGCAACCAGGCATAAATACATGTCTGCTTGTAATAAAGAAACACTCCTGACTGTAAGTCATTATTTTTGCAGCTCATTGTGTTCAAGAAAAACGGAGAAAGAGGTTTTTAAAACAAAAGCAAACAAAAAAACAAACAGGCAAACAACAAATTACATAAACTAGCTCATACAAACGGATCAAAGCAAAACATACCAGGCATAACCGAGATTAAAATTTGTCAAATTGAACATTGAACATTATCACGCTGATATTCATTTTTATTCTCATAAAAGCCATACCCTCACAATTATTCTTTCATAAGATTGTTCTGAAAGGCTTTCGTTATACACTTATTTACACTTTGGGCTGGAGGAGTTAAGTAGACCGACGTACATTCTTCTTTGAACAATTGATGGATGGAAGCAGAATGTGCTGATTGAATTCAACGAATATTTTGCCATGAATATTGAAACTGTAAGTACGCCATGGCGTAATCACGGCATTCAAGAGATCTTAGACAGCGCCATCTACTGGCAGCTATTGCGAAGGGAGAAACTCGCTCGCAATGATTTGAGCTAGTAATTGAGCGGCCCGTGTATAGTCACATAGGACATGCTGAATAAACCTTTTCTCTAAAGGCACGTGGTAGGAAAAGTAAATGAATGAGTGAAATTTCCCAAATATATTATAGTCATTAACTATTCAAAGTCTTTCATGTTCATATCCACGTTAACCAACTTGTGCAATTTCAGTCCTGAAATATTCAAACCGTGCACCGGGTCCCTTAAAGTAAATAATGTGTATTCATCATTCATATTTTTATTATTGTTTTTTTTTTTCGGAACATCTAACTTAAACCCTCCCATCCCATTATAACCTTTCATTAAGATGCTAGTGCTGATTTTGTGATTATTTTTCTCTGTATTATGTTACTATCCTTGGTACGACGAAGTGATTGAGCTAAAAAAAATAAACAAATCCATTTCATTCTAAGGTGTGAGGCCATAATTACTTTTGAAACTCTCTTAATCCACACACGTACATATGCCCTCATCCCCCGCGCTCTCTCGCGTGCACACACACACACACACATAATGAGATTTTGAGTGCAAATCCTGTCTGGTAGTTGACTCATTAACAAGATATACCATCCCTCTCATGACCAGGTATTGAGCAACAAATTAGGTAATTCCTTCAATGATACCAATTCTATTATGGTGTAATGATGACAGTGTCAGGGCTTCTTTGAGCAATCTGGGCAAATTCGACCAATCTTATGATCACTATATCACCCGATTATTACTATCTTACTCCTTTTTTGATATCGATCATTGTTATTCTAATGATAATGAACATCATCATTAGATGAGTATAATATCATGTATTATTTCATTGTGTTATATTTGATGTGTTTTTTTTTCATCGAGAAATATGACATTAAATTAAAAATTGAATTGAATTGAATTGAAATTATCATTTTAATATAGTTGATATCTGGGGACGATGTTATTATGTTCGGGATTTTTATCGTGTTAAACGTTAAAGTTTAATTGTATGGCGGAGATCTCCGGTTAAAAAGACAAACAAAACCGCAAGGGCGATATTATTGATGCGGTTGGAACCGGGGGTGAACACGGTGAGCAACCAGTGTCCACAGATATTTGGGATGCATGCGGTTGTTTAGATCCAGTTTCCATGGCGATCAAAGGGTATGACGTCACACTTTGTAGGGCCTACTGTTTTTAGTCTATATTATTGATATTATACACCTAAAGCGATATACATCGAGAAAGATTGATCTTTTGAGACAGCGTAATTTGCAGTAATGTGAGGTAATTGTTTATTCAAAAGTTACATATAAAATATTGTTGCAAGTTCTTTTCATGTACTAGAAATAATGTCGAATCGTCGCTTCAAGAGAGTTTATTTCCAGTTCTTTTTTTTTAACAAACATCATTACTCTGATGTAAATTCTTCTCATTCATCCAGTCGAGTACAAGATCAATTTAATTCTATGTTTTTGATTCAACGAATGATTGATCTTAAACATCACTACGTTACCGATTATGTTTTCAATACATTACTGAACGAGGAGTGGGGCACGTGTGTGAATTTTGAGCCAGCGCGAAAGTCTCAAATAGCGGGGATTTCCCCTAGAAACAGTGGATCACATGACCCTGATGACGTCAGGCTGTGTTGCACCAGGCACGTGTCAATGCGTAGAGTGTGTTTAATTCCGCTGCAACTGCGCATAACAGCAAGCGAAAGCTTCTCGAATCTCGTTGAGTACACTGAACTCTATCTATGAGCTCGGCTAACACACACACGAACACACCGTTCGATTTCTGAGACGAAGAATACTGTACTCTCCGCTCATTCAAATCGGCTATACACGGAAACGGTGCAGACACACACAGAGCTTGAAGAGATCTGAGGCCTCAGCGAGAGCAGACGATTTGCACCCTTGTTTCGTTTTCTCCACGGCGGCGGCGCGCGAGCGAGCAAGCTCGCACAAACAAGGAGCACAGCTGATTTCGTCGTTGTACAACAGAAGCCGCACACACACACAGTCCGTGACAAAAGGCCATGCGCAGATAGCCAGGCGACGCATCTCGCATTGGGAAAATATGGACATCATGCAATTTTGAGCTGACGATCGTGCACAAGAACTTGCCGTTTGCTCAGGACTGTAGATTAAATGTTACGGAATAATCATCGGCTAGTCAATGTGGGTAAAAATGGCGGAATCTACAGCCAGCAAAACTTGCTTTGTCGCACGGACATACGTCATGGTATTGCTCGCAGGTAAGGATGACGTCTTTGTTATTGTTATTTCCTGTAGACGGAATGGAAGATGCTGCGTTATATAGACTCTCGCCCTTTGTTTACCTTGATCTCTGTAATTAAAATTTCCCCTCTGCAAATCCAGCACCGTTCCAGGTATAACTGTAAAATGGCAATCGCCAGGAAAATTGCTTGCGTCGCTTGATTGCCATCCATCCTTTTTTATCCATCTCTTCGTACTGTTGTCTCCACAATGTAATTATTACATCCATTGTGACGCAGGGGAGGAGGAGAACCCCTTTGTGTGTGCAGGTCCTTCTAAACGGCAGTATTTGTACCGTTAGACAGAAGTAGAAGTGGTTTAGGGTGGACAAAGAAGGGGAACGATTTTGGTCAGCAGACAGTTTATTGTTGTGTGTGTGTGTGTTTACCGATAATGACCATCTTTTACAAAGGGTGCATTAATTAAGGTTACTGCATGACATGGTGCACGTTGTGTGTGCGCGTGTGTGTATCGAGCAAACTGTGAAACACGTATAGCTCACATGCCACCATTGGGCATGGATCGCAAGGACTTTAATTACCCTGTAAACGTGTATAACACGCTCCTCTAACTCGGCTGATTTATGGCACATGTTAATTTATGTCCGGATCACAAGACTACCACCACCAAGAAAAAAAAAATGTTACGTGGTTCGAGGTGGATAGACCATTGTTTCATAATCTGCCAACACTGCACCAAAGAGCATATTATAATTCTGATATTGCACAGAGCTAGTGCTTTTTATACTCTATATACGTACAGCCGGCGTGTGCACATTACACAGTTCGCCAAACAAAGCGAAAGCACAGATGCTGTACACGATGAGTGTCGTGTAACATTTGTACAGAGCAGCCACTGAATTCGACCAAAAGTGAAATCCAGAGTTGTTTGTCTATCTGCCAAGGAGTTATTGTAACTCCTTGGTCTGTATTCAGACTCTGTTTGCGTGTTTTGTAGCTCCGTGGTTTGAGCATGTGCTGTGTGCATTCGTATGACTGTGTTTTTATGTGTATCCCGGGATGTGTTGTTGTTGTTGTTTTATAGAAAGAAAGAAAGAAGAGAGAGAAAAATGGGGCCCTATACAAATAATTTCCCCCAGACAGCACTTAACATGAAACAGACATTATAAATCTTAGAAAAATATAAACAGGATTATTAGATTATTAAAATACGGGATGTGTATGATTTCACAATATTGCTTGGCTCGTTAATTCCATAATGAAATACTCCATTGGTTCTTTCCCCTTAGGGGCACATGCAAATATCAACGCAACAACACTGTGCTGTAATTGCATTGTCTTGTAGGCTGCATGAAGATGTAGCTCATCAACGTTTTACCCGGCATTGTTAGAACGAAGACGATAATAATTATGATTAGTGCCTCGTCGACAATAGGCTAAATTCGCCGGTATGATTATTGTGCTGAATGACCCTGATTAGCTGTGGTATAGCCGGAAGGGTAATTGTCAATGCACAATTCAGCAAATACACGTAGTCATGACACATATCATAACAAAGTATTGTTGCGCTTTTTCCTTTTCTTTCTTTCTTTTTTTGTGAACCACTCCAATTGTGTCAGCTATACAAGCCCGCGGCGAAATGGAATAATATTGCTTAATCTCACTATACACAGCAGCTTTCTATGTCTACATTATTTCATTAGGGCATCAAAATCACAAAGGGGGATTCCCCCCAACCACGAGTAGTGCATTGTGGGATTGTTGTAGGTGCTGAAACAAGACTACAGGATGAGGAATGACTTGGCGCGATACTGTATCTGTACAGACATCCTGAGTTGTGGACTGTCAGAAGTGTTAATATCTTTGCTTCTGAATGAACATTTTTGGTCATCTCGTTCCTTCTAAGATACAGTGGGCGATAGGGAGATTTTCTTTTTCAGCAATGCTTCCACATTGTGTGCAAGGTCATTCATATTTTATAGTGGGCCTACGTGTACACCCATGTTTTTACGTCACAAAATATTAAAATACCATAATGCTGTTTCTTGGAAAGTATGGTTTTCCCGCCCGTTTCCGTGTAAGTAAGAAAGGGAATGTCGATCCTTGTAGCTGTCCAATTTATATAGCGCTTGACCTAAATAGTAGGGCCTAAAGTGTATGTTTTTCCTTAGATTGGAATCCTGCGCGACATGAACACTAGCCAGTTTAGCTGAATTGAAGTTATACTATACAGACTACCCATTGTGATACATGTAGTGCATTGCACTGTCACTCTGTCGAAAAGAGGTTACATTATTGTGATCATAAACGCCTCTCTGCTTTGTTGTGCATGTAACGCGTACATCCGCATGTTGTATTCACAAAACATTCTCTTGAGTGTCATCGAAAAAGTGAAAGTGTTGGATGGCAGCCGGCCCCTTGTGGTTGGCACTACACTGTCTGTGGCAAAAGCATGTCTGTAAATAAAGTCCAATGTACTGCTGTTGTGCATCATTCTAGTCTACCATTGCAATATCTGTACATGTATCTGCATGTTATGATAATATGATCTACCAATTATACGCCTATGACAGTCATGACTATGGGAATAAAGGGTCGGCCAAGGACTGCATGTTGTAACGGTAGGTGTGCTGTTATTTATTAAAGAGCTATTTTATCATACATGTACACTTATTTATACCAGTGGGTATACGCGTGTAATGTTTTCTTGGACTTCCCGTCCATGATGTTTCGATGCACGACCGCACGTTGGATGTACGATACCATGTCGCTGTCTGCGTACAGAATAATTAATATACGTCTGTTATATGACCTTCCTAAGAGCCAGCACGTGCTTTGGATACTGACCTGGGAGTTAAGTCAAGATGGGGCCTATGTTATTGTTCTGAATAAAATCGAAAGTAGTGTATCGTGTACAATGCGACTAGCACGCATCGGCATGATAATGTTAGATGGTGACCGGTCTAATGTTACGATTATACGTCAGTTTTCCTGTTTATATTGTAATACACTGTATGTCGGAAATGAAATAAAATGAAATGAATCCTTTAGCCGATCATTTCAGATTCCTTTACTTACTCATATTGACTTTATGTGTGTCTAAAAAAAGTTTTCGATCAGTATTGTGACTTTATAATAAAGGATAAGGAAAAACATATCAACAAAGTACGCTACGCATAAATATCAACTGTACATGTAGTTGTCAGACGATTTATATGTACAGCCTATGTACCTCATGACTGTGGCCAGCCAAGTGAACCTACTTTTATTCTCGTAGCTAGAGCAGTGTCAACAGTTTGGCAGTGTGTGACGAAAATAGATTGATCCGTATGTGTGTGTGTGTGTGGGGGGGGGGGGAAGGGGTGGAAGAGTTGCTCTTTACACAAATTTCGACACGAGATGAAATATCTGTGATGTGTAGAAATGTCGTCCATAATAGAAGCAGCCAACCATGTGGTTCACGTTTGTCTGTTTGAGCCTTGACTAAACACCATGCATTTGAACCCAGTGACTAATCGATTATTGTAGTTCTCCTCCCTTTTTTTTTTTCTTTTTGCATTTCTTTTTTTAGCTTCCAAACCCCGTGTGGTGTGCACTGAAGCAGTGTATATTATCGAGTTTGCGTTGATTGGTGCGAAGACTTCACCCAACATCTTTTCTGTTTTGTTTTCTTTTGTTTCCTTTTCTCCTGCCAGAGTGAATTGTGAAATAAAATTTGCATACAATACTTCCATGGCCACACACACACACACAGACAAACACCCACACCCACACACACACTCACACACACAGTAATTGTGTTTGTGCGTTCTATCTTTACTTTGTCAAAAAGGAAGCCTTAATAATTATGAAGCTCATCATCTCGGACATTGTTGTTATTCCGCGGCATAATCTCGACCTCTACAGAGACAAAGGATGTTTGGTAACAAGACCGGACTTGCTTCAAAGACGTACATGTACACAAAGACCAGGTGAACCGCTGACCTGTAATTTTTATTTCCTGGACGACGCAAATAATGCGAAATCTTGAAAAAGTCGGTCGAAAGTCGATCATTTTCATCTACAGTATCGTGATCCCACCATATTATCTCCCCCCCCCCCCCGAAAAAAAAAAATAAGATAAGAATGATAATTCTTATGTTTTTTCTTATCTCGAGATATACGTCATGTAATGGGGCCCATATACGTTCAATTTCAAACGCCACATTGTAGGCCTTTTTTTTTGTATAGGTGGGATTCATTAACGAACATTTATTTTGTTTATCTGAATGTAGCGGAATCCTATTGTGCGATTTAAGTGTTTAGTCTTTACTCTTTGAGTGCACAGCAGTTTGCCTATTTATGCTAGTAATGTTATATCGCCATTTCAGTGGAAAGACACAAATCGATATCATTGAATTACACACGTCAATAATTTCACCTCAAGAGGCTGGTTCTGTTACCTTCAAGTTAGCCAGAAATCTCTTAAATAAGACAACGTCAAGAAAACGTTCCTTTGACTAACGGAGATACATTTTTTTTAAGAATCAGTAAAATATAGAAAATATAAAATCCTACGACCACTTTATCACCGCACGCTGTCTCCTCCCGTTGCACGACTTCTCACAACATCCATAACAGTCATCTTGGTTACGCCATTGTGACGTCATGGATAATGGGTCAGATCATGTAATGTCGCGATGCAGGCCTAATCCTTGGGCGAGCTGTCTGCATGTTCCCCTTTGGAATATAGACAGACTTATACTATAGTAGCTAGGATATACGAGTCATATTCCGTGCAGGTGCAAAATATATCAGAAGCCTTTTGTGCATATAGCAGGGTCTGATTTTAACTACGTCATCAGTCACATGATCAAAATAGCATTCGGCTATCATACACACGATCACTAGATACTATACTATAGTACTATATAGGAAGTCTATGTTGGATGATGACTCACTCACATTCAAATCGTCACGTGCAGCGTTGTTTTTATGTTTTGTCAAGGAATGCGATGGAAATGACTCTTAAAGTGTAAAATCTCTGCCTTGTCCGTGCGTTTGTTTGTTTGTTTTTTTATGTGTGTGATAAGTCCATTTAATTTTTTGTATAGTCTGTCACCTTCGTCTTTCCCTGAGGGACGTTCTGAGGAGCTCTCCAAGAAGTCGAGATGGAGTCATTCTTAGGTTTGGCTTCTGATATTTGAATCGTCAGAGGCAAGTATAGTCATTGCAGGTGGAATATTATTGCAAACCATTTCCATCACATAATTCCGAAGAGTACTACAATTGTATGTCTTACCATGGAGATGTAAGTAGCTATGGGTGCTGTTCGTTATTCCGAAGGTTCGATATTCCGAAGGTTCGCTATTCCGAAGGTTCGTTAATCCGAAACACACAAATTCCCTATACCCAGAGGTTCGTTAATCCGAAAATGAAAAAGGGTTCGTTAATCCGAACATTTGTGGCGTTATTCCGAAGGTTCGTTATTCCGAAGATTTGTTCATCCGAAAATGAAATTCGGAAAAACGAACCTTCGGAATAACGAATCTTCGGACTGAAGAGCCTTCGGAATAACGAACCTTCGGAATAACGAGCTGTAACCAGTAGCTCCATGGTCTTACGATAGACCCATTAGAGGGGCACCTTACACAATTGTCGAGTGTACACATTTTCATGGACTGTAATAGGATGAAGAGGGGTAAGGATAATTAAGAGTATAGGTCCTAAGGTGGAGAAAGAGGAAGGAGAGGAAGGAGGGAGAACAGGAGCATGAGCCCGGGAGAAAAAGTGGAGGAGGAGAATGAAGAGGAGGAGGAGGAGGAGGAACAACGAGCTAGGGGAGGAGGAAGTGGTGGAGGAGGAGGAAGAGGTCATAGGGGAGGAGGATGAGAAAGAGGAAGAGGTAGAAAATTTAATAGAAGAAGAAGAAGAAGAAGAAGAAAAAGAAGAAGAAGAAGAAAAGGAGAAGAAGAAGAAAAAAGGAGAAGAAGAAGAAGAAGAAGAAGAACGAGAGGAGGAGGAGGAGGAGGAGGAGGAGCAGGAGGGAAGAAGGATGAGGGAAAGGAGGAAGAAGAGAATGGGGAAAGCAGGTGCGAGGAGAGGAATGAGGAGAGCGAGGATGATGAGAAAGAGGGGAATGAAATAGGAGGAGGATTAAAAATAGGAGGAGGAGGAGGAGGACGATCGAGGAGTGGAAAGCAGATGGGAGGAGGAGGAGGAAGGGAATGATGATGGTGATGATGACGATGTTGATGATGAGCAGGAGGAGGAGGAGGAAAAGAAGGAGGAATAGGAGGAGGAGGCGGGGGAGGAGGAGGAGATGGAAGATACAAGTAAATGTGTTCAGAAATGCCAGGATGTGACAGAAATGCAGCATAATGTAAGCAGACTCTTTTCCAATAATATTCGCACTAACAGAGTAATGTGGAGCCCATTTGTGGGAGTTGCGTTTTGTGATCCATCAGTTAAGTTACGATTATATTCATTGTCAGAGTATAAAGATGCCTGTCTGTCACACAAAGGCTGTTTGCATTCATTTTATACATGCCGTGTCCAGCTTAATGCGGACTCACATTTGCTGGTACTTGCTAACAATAAGAATAATTTATACCCGTGATTCAATGATTATGATGCTGGTATTGAAATTAGACTACCCTTCCAGCCGTTTTTTGGTTTTTTTTTACATTTAGGTTTAATAATATACTGCAACTCGATTTTTGCAGTGACACTGACGTGAATCCATATCAAGACGCACACAGCAGAAGGACACATAAAAATGATAATAGGCTTTCCTGGTTTTATTTGTACAACTCCCTCACACACCATTTGACTCTTATTAATGTAAAGAGTGTTGAAAACAGAGCAAAATCTGAAACCTAACTTCAAAATACATCTTGAATTTGATGAAACTAATTTATGCTATCATTTTAAAACACCTCCAACAAAATTGTACATTATTCAGCTATTGCTCATGTCAATGTCAGTGTTATGTGATACATAGTTTTTGAACTATTAAGGATCAAAAGTGGGATTTTTTTTGTAACACCTAGTAGCAGTGAAAATCTGGCTGTTTATATAGGGCATGCAAGGTCATGAACAGGTAATGTAGGCCTAATATAACGGTTAGACAGGAGTGACCGTGAACCGTGATTTCCTTTTTCAGATTGACACAGAGATATTTACATTTGTCACAGACAAAACCCCAAAACATTTCAGCATTTATCCAAATCTGTTTCTCTTTTTATCCCTTCGTTCCGGTCCCATACTACGTCTTGAAATTATTACATTAGTTACCTATAAAAAATATATCAATGAAAAGAAGGGTTTGCAGTATTCATTTCCATTAATTTTGTCTCTGCCTTGATTTACCGTAATTGTCTCAATTATATGCCGGTCGGGTAGTCATGCACAATAATATTCCAGGATTTGGGGTATATAGCCATCACCTACTCATATGAAGTTGTGGAGCAATTAAAGCGACAGTTATAATTATATGATTATTAAATGAAAAGGATCTAGATAATGCCGGGGGGGGGGGGGAGGGGGTAATTAAACAATGATTTACAATTGACTATCTTCACATTCTAATAGTTATATCGGTTTTGCAAATGTCATTGAACTTGAACTTACAGGCGTAATCGTATCCGCGCTTTAATACGGTGCATATCAAAAAAGGAAAAAAAAAAGGTTTAATCCAGAATTAGAGAGCTGCTGTTTTATAATTGTCAGCTATGGAGAGCGCAATGTTGGATGTGAGGACGGGGGAACTATAGAGTCTTCTTTCCATTGTACCTAACTGTGTTGATAAGTGTCAAGCATGACTGAGCTTATAAAGCTTTTAAGACACAGACAATGACAAGTTGCACTTTTTTCCAGGTCTCACTGGCTGCAGGCTTATGTTTACGGTTTTTCTCTACATGTAGCTTCTTACCTTTTATGGGCCCATAACCTTCCACACGGCCACCTGTCGGATAACCTGGTCACTCCCATACAAAGGCCAACACACACAATCCATATTTTTCTGTTCCACATTCAAGACATGATCTGTCGCTTCGAGCTATTATGTGTTGAATATGAAGTGAGAGGAGTTGACTCCGTGGAATTAACTTTGAATGACGTCATTATCCGACAGGTGGCCTTGATCAATTAGGATATGGTCCACCAAAGGTAAGAGGAAACCTAACACAAACATCGACAAACTCGCACTCGTGCAGGCTGATAGTCTGGTTATTCATTCATGTCAATGAGACATTCAGTGCTCCTTCATGATAATGATAATGCTCGAACTTGGAAAAAAAAATGCAACTTGCAATATTGTTGTCTTTAAAGTTATCATGCTCAGCTACGGTTGACATCTATCAACACAATTAGGTACCAATGGAAAGAAGAAGAGTTCTTTCTTCCGCAAAACCAACATTGAGCTCTCGATAGTTGACAATAAATGAAACAGTAGCCCTTTAAAGTTTATTTACCCTTTTTTATATACGCACGATATACTTATACAAAGTCTGAAAAATTCAAAAGCAACAACAGCATCATCAACAAAATACCACCCGTCTACCCGTGAGGTTCTTGTTGAGCTTTACAGATGTGCTTTTTGCACGATCAGATTTTGTGTCTTCTGTCCATATAAGGAGGGTCTGCCCATGATAATTATTAAGCAACCACACTTACTTTTGCTTTCGAAGTGTCCGTTCGCCACCTTCTGTAGCGAAAGAGGAAGGCGATGTAAATTCAGGAAAATTCAAGCTCCTTTGAAGCTCAGCATAAATTTGAGACGAAGTTGGCTCAAGATGTAATGTGGAAGCCCATGAGCTCGACACTAAGCAAAAAAGCCCCGTGCTGTACTGTCGAATTCGTGGGCTGTTTATAGTGTCGAACTCATGGATCTTATTTGCAGTTATAGTGTCGAACTCATAGGCTGTGTGACTCGTGGGCTGTATGACACATTGTTCATTGTTGCCCCTCATAGTATACTAAAAACACGATAAGTTCTGAGAAAGAAAATGATAGGTGTTTGCGACAATCATAACACAGAAAAAGGCGGAGTGATGGAATTATATTACAAATTTTCCTGAATAGCTAAATTAGCTATTGCACTTGATCTTATCGAATATATAATGACGTACTTCGAAAGACAATTTCATTAAAAGAAAACGGAAAAAATACTAAATTTCTTGCGCTTTAACTGAACTTTAACACGGATCTTAATTAGGGAAAGCCTTCTATGAGGATGAAGCCACTTGACTCGCTTTCTATTCCTATACAGTAGTCAATAATGAGCAGCGTAATTATCCCGTTCATTCTGTTTATCCTGTAACTATCCTGTTCGCCACGCTTTCATCAAAATAAGAAGATACCTGTCTAGCTGAAAAACAAAAAGCTCCTGTATACTTTAAAGTAACAATCAAATCATTGTCCAATCTTTATATCAAATGAATGTATCGTAAGTTGTCTTAAAGGACCAATCAAGCAATTACATTTTAGTGCTGATAATTAGTTCCAGTTTTAGTTTCAGTACTTGCTTTATTTTTCCACTTCATACGAATTAAATCATTACGACAAAATCAATTTTACATTGGAATAAAAACAAAAAAGAAAAGAAATAAATATAATCACGTGTGACTGACGTACATAAATTTCATCGTATCTTCAAGGGATGGTATAGTTTTGGTTGAGATGGGTCTCCGCAGTCCTGTAAAAGATGGGACCCAACTTGTATAGGACCACTTTGTTTTACTCTGCTTTTTTGATGTTGATATCTCAGTCATTTCAAACCAAATTTTCATCAATTACAAACTTTGTAATCCTCTTAAAATTATGTGCTCTTTAATGGACAAGTTCACCTTCATAAACATAAGGACTGTGAGAATGCAGCAATATTAGTAGAACACATCAGTGAAAGTTTGAGGAAAATTGGACAATCGATGCAAAAGTTATGAATTTGTAAAATTTTTGTGTTGGAACCGCTGGATGAGGAGACTACTAAGGCTCGTGATGTCATATGAGTACAACAGTATAAAGAAAATGTAAAGAAAATTCAACATATTTTCACTTTTTTCACATAATAAAAGAGCACTTGACTTGCCCCTTTCTACAGGCAATGGGAATGATATTGCCCATAACATATGTCAGTAACGAGTCAAGGGAATGTGTACTTTTTTTTCAAAAGATGAAATTTTGTGAAATTCTCTTTATATTTTCATTATATTGTTGTACGCATGCGACATCATACACTGCAGTAGTCTTCTCATCCAGCAGTGACTGCACAAAAACTTCAAAAATTCATAACTTTTGAACGGAATGTCCGATTTTCCTCAAACTTTCACTGATGTGTTTCACTAATATTGCTGCATTCTCTCAATCCTTATGTATATGAAGGTGGACTTGTCCTTTAATATTTCATAAGTGGTTGAATTGTTGTCTTGCAAAAAGGTAAAATCTGAATCCCCTTTAAAATGGAGACAGTTATCGATACGCATTTCGCTTGATTGAGATACCGACTCCGTGTGTGTGTGTGTGTTTTTTTTTTTTTTTTTTGCATTATATATATTTTGTCGTCTACATCCCTCCCCTTGGTCATCCTCCTTTTTTCTCCTTCACTCCCTCCTTCTTTGCTTTCACCATCCTGCTTAAAGCATCATTATTAGCTGTTCTCTCCACGTGATCTTCGTCATCATCCATTTCAATTACATTAAACAAAATCCTTTTTTCTTCGTCATGTCATCATCATCATCACCATCATCATCACCTTAATTTTCACAACATTATCATCATCTTCATTTTCTCCAACATCATCATCATCACCACCACCACCATCATCATCATCATTACCATCTTCCCCATGTTCCATTCTTGTTACGCAATATCCGTTTACCGTTGAAGCCATAATATGGAGAATTCATCGTCATAAAGATTGTTTTCTCAGACGTGTAGTGGAAGAGATGGAGTGAGTTTTACATGTACGTAGCCATCTAATCACCCTAATTTGCCTCGTCGAGTCTTCCCATCATCCACTGCTATCATTTTTATGACCGCAATAAGATCACCGCTCAGCGTTCGTGCTGCGATGTAATTAGATGCAGATGCCATACACACAAAATTCCTCAATGTTCCATTATGTCTCGTGAACTTTGCATACACAATATACAATCATACCTTTCGAGGGTATAGCAAAAATTATGAGTTAATGAAGAGGAATAAACGGTAACTTTCCCGAGGGTAAATGTATATCAAATTTACTATACCCTCGGTGAGCATTGGGTATAGTGAAGTTGATTATGAATTTGCCTCGAGGGAAGTTACTATTTATGCCTATTAATGCCATCATAGTTTGCTAGTGCCAAGAAAAACATTGTGTTGTTTTATATCCCTCATGAGCATCTCATTAAAAAAGAAGAAAATGACAATGATAATAATAATGAAAAGAGAGAAAATATCTTTCTTGGATCCAGACAACATGTACTGTGAACTTTCTGTATATACGACATATAATATTGTATTCACCTTTGATAACGAGATCCAGCGTACAATAGTCTATAGACCTTCGAGAGAAGGAGGTCTAGGACTCAGATGCTTGGCCTAAGGCTTTAGCTATCCAGATCATCGTCAAAATCGGCTTTTATTTCCATAAAAAATCCCGAAGAACAGAAATACCCCATCTGTTTCTCCATGTTTTTGTTGTCGTTTCCTTTCGTTAAAGGGGCCCAATCCAAATGCATGTTGATTTGTGTTGATTTATGATACCCTCAACATCACTTTTACGGTAAAACAAATATCTAGAAACATTCCATATATTTTTAACGATTTTTCTTCTATTTTTCTTCAGATTACTTGGGAACTCCCACAAAAAAATCCCTCCAAACCAATCAATATTAATATTCTTGAGATGACATCATCTGTCAATCATTGCTAAAGTACTGAAATGTTTAACAAAAGGCATTGGAATGCACCTTCCTCTCGACTCAGCATAACTTGCATGTTTCTGTCATATTAATGTGACTAGCAAAAGTACTGAAATGTTTAACAAAAGACATTGGAATGCACCTTCCTCTCGACTCAGCGTAACTTGCATGTTTCTGTCATATTAAAGGGAAGGTAAACCCAAAGAACAATGTGAATTGAGTGAAAGCAGCAACATTAGTAGAACACATCAGTGAAAGTTTGAGGAAAATCGGACAATCGATGCAAAAGTTATGAATCTTTAAAGTTTTGGTGTTGGAACCGCTGGATGAGGAGACTACTAGAGGATATGACGTATGAGTGGACAACAATACAAAGAAAATATAAAGGAAATTCAACAAAAATTCACTTTTCTAGAATTATGAAAAAACAATGGACCAACCGCTTTCAGAAAGCAGGGGGAATAATTGCTACCCTTAACATATATCAATATCAAGTTGATGGAATTTGTAATTTTCATGAAAAATGGATTTTTGCAGAATTTTCTTTATATTTTCTTGGTATTGTTGTCCACTCATACGTCATAACCTCTAGTAGTCTCCTCATCCAGCGGTTCCAACATCAAAACTTTAAAAATTCATAACTTTTGCATCGATTGTCCGATTTTCTTCAAACTTTCACTGATGTGTTCTACTAATGTTGCTGCTTTCACTCAATCCACATTGTTCTTGGGGTTTATCTTCCCTTTAATGTGACTAACAAAAGTACTGAAATGTTTAACAAAAGATATTGGAATGCACCTTCCTCTCGACTCAGCATAACTTGCATGTTTCTGTCATATTAATGTGACTAACAAAAGACATTTCAGTACTTTAGCAATGATTGACAGATGAGGTCATCTCAAGAATATTAATATTGATTAGTTTGGAAGGATTTTTTGTGGGCGTTCCCAAGTAATCTGAAGAAAAATAGAAGAAAAAAATCGTTAAAAATATATTGAATGTTTCTAGATATTCGTTTCACCGCAAAAGTGATGTTGAGGGTATCATAAATCAACACAAATCAACATGCATTTGGATTTCAGGGCCCCTTTAATATCAATAATCCTCCCACATATAAAAGGTAAAAACGAGGATCGTAAGTGTTGTCAGCCATTTCACCATGATCACTTATTGGAAGCCGCCATTTTGTCGACTGGGCCGACATAAAGTTATTGATAGCATTGCTCATGGTAAGCTCGCGCGCTGCTCTTATGCGCGCGCACTGCAAATTAATGCAAGAAATTTTAATTTCTATCGCAGAACCTTTGACCGCTGAGTGATCGTGGATTCCGAAATGTATTAGTACTGTATGAATAATATCACCCCAAAGAAAAGATCATCTCCCGCTGCCACAGATTTCTAGTAAACCTACCCCTTTTCGTGTTCTGTACAGTGTAGTGCAAAAAAACAACAACAAACATACAAACTATACATGAGGGATATACTAGTAGTATATACAAAATACTAGTATAGAATATGAGAGTATACGTGATAGATCCCCTCGCTCCTACCCCGCCTCGTTATACAGGGTCTATAGTTTTCGCTTTAAGTTGCTGCTATGTTGGGCAACCTCTGTTGAGTTTTCTGGTTGTCTTGGGCAACACTTTATGACCAAGATATGTATGTCTGTAAGCTAAGCAAGTATCGGACAAGTTAGTCACTGCCATCAGGACATGGCAATACGATACCTCACCCATGCATAGCACTTGTGGTGCAATTCAGACCCGAAAGTTGCACAGTCACTTCACAAAATTTCCCTTGCTTTCACGCGGACTGCATAGTTCTCAGAAAAGTTGCATAAGATTATCCCTAATCACTGTTGCATTAAGCGCTTAAAGGGATGGCATAGTTTTGGTCGACATAGGGATTTAGGTTTTAACTTTTTGCAAGATAATTAGAAGCTATTAAATGGAATATGAAAGAACATACAATCCAAAGAGAAATTAAAAGTTTATTTGAGGAAAATTGGTTTTGGAGTGACCGATATATATATATATATATATATATATATATATATATATATATGTGTATATATATATATATAAAAGAACAAACAAAGTAAAAAAAGAAGTGGCCCTATAAATATCTTTTACGAGGAACTCTTTGGGGTTTTTTGGTGTTTTTTTTTATATTTCAGCCATTTCAAAACCGATTTCATCAATCTGTAATCCTCTCAGAATTGTATACTCTTTCATAAAAGTTGTGTCTAATTAAATCTATTAAGATAAAACTTGAATTCCCATTTCAACCAAAAGTATACCATCCCTTTAAAGGTGCTCCGATTGTAACATTGGTCTGAAAAAAATATCGCTGCTTTATGGAAACTTGTGAAACTTAAAGATCATATATTTTTGCTTGAAGTTTAATATGGATGAATTCTCAACCTCTCTCTATCCGTGTGGTACATTAAACACGATGTATGTTCCGTTATGCAAGGCGACATCTTGTGGGTGTATAATTATGATCAAGGACATGACCTTATACAGGACTGAGAAAAGCTCACCAGGCATCAAACGTAAATGCGAGGGGAATTTTGTGAACTGAGTGGGCTGTAAGACATTCGGGGCTGAATGGCACCGCACATAGTTATGATATGTTTGAATTAGGGGTCGAGGTGTTTGATTGGCCAAGAGCTGCTCACACTGGGAAACATTTTGAATTGAATGGACTTCCCGTCCTAAACCCCGAATCAGTCGGAAAGCGCTGACACATCAGCGCAATGGTGGTGACGGGCACTGGCAAACCTGCGCCAAAAAAAGCTAAATATAAAACTTTTGAAAGGACATGTACCTTCGACTTGAATTTGTGGGTAATTTCCACCATAGACCTTGCTTTAAAAAATACAGAAAAAAAAACAGTTTGTCACACCTAAATAAGTATTTCTAAATAGTGACCGTAAAAGTTTTTGTGGTCGCCATTTAGGGACATTTTGTTTTGGTATGATGAAAGGATGCCTGGAGTTGGAAAGTTTGAGTACTAAAAACTGCCTTGTTGACACTCTGTCCGACATTAAAAAAAAAGAGAAAAGAATCACTACCCTCTCACATTCGGAATGTTACAATTTGTTTGTATCAAGAACCCACATGTCTGCCTGTTGCTTTGCGAGCATTGTAATGTTTCCTTATAAGTGACCATGCGATATAAGTCCGGGAAGAGGGGGGGGGGGGGGGAGGGACAGTTTGTACTCGAAATGTTGTCCGCCCATTATACACCGTCAGGCTTGAAAAAAAAAAAATCCTCGCTCACGCAACATCAACATCAACATGAGAAAATGGTCGAGATGATTCCGATATCATCACGTGAGTGTGCATCTTCACGTTACATCATAGATGTATGACGAAATAATATAGCTCATTTATAGCTCCATAATTAAATGTTAATTGTTTGACGACTAGGTTGCGTGAGGTCAAAGTTTAGTTGGCATGCATGGTGGACTCCGCCGAATGACTGGTAAATTTCCTACATCAAGTCGAGTTCGTGAGCCAAATCATAATAGCTACTTCTTAACAGGTCGATTACACTATTAAAGTTTGAGAGTCACGAGATACAAGTATATTTGGGTGTGACCTTCACACCCGAGGTGGGAACACTTGAAAGTGATGATGCAGGGTAAAGGATGAGTAAGAAAAAGAAATTAATTGTTACAAAACGCGTTTGCGTTTTGAATGACGTTTGTCATTGTAATGTTATAGTGTTCAGCTATATTATGGATGTCCTTTGACCAAAATAGGTTTTTAACTAAAAGTCTGGATAGGAGACTAGCTGCTTACATGCATTGGCATTCCTGCCTAGTGCTGTTATGTGATAATTTTTAGACATTATTTTTCATACTAGTATACATTCCCTACGTACATTTATCAATGTAGGCCTACCTAAAGAAAGTGTAAGCCTACACATGTCTTGCGGGCTCAGATGGTGGTGATATAATACTGGTCATGTGGTCATAGGCTGTTCCGTTACATGTCACGTGAATAATGTACAGTGTTATGATAGATACCGCGTAGCCTGTAATGGATCTGCGATGCGGTGATGAAATTGATTGATCGCATGTGAAATAACGAAGGCAGGACCTGGTTGATGTGACATGTACGGTGTAGTCTCACGCCAGATGGCTCTCGGTAGAATAATAACGAGAGCGTGCTCATGTAGAAGGACTATATGCACTGCCAAGAGTATGCATATTCGCTTTTTAGCCTGATTTGTTTTTAGTGCACGTATTTTTTTTTTTTGGGGGGGGGGGGGGAGGGCAAGTTCTTTGTAGGAGCGTTGTTTTGTCACTTTGTTTGTTTCTTGTTTTGTTTTCGGTATTTTTCTAAGGAAAGAATAGACTGTACTTTTGCCACCGTCCACTGCATTAGTGACGCCATACCAATGGACCCATTTCGCTATAGTACATGAAATCCGTACAAACCCGCCCCTCTCCCCCTCCAAACTGTTAAAGGCATAATTTACCATTTGCAGATGAAACAAAAACCACCATTAGTGCTTTGAAATAGTGCTAAAATGTGAGTTAGGGAGAGAAACAACCCCTGTAAAAATTTGAATCCATATAATTGCTGTTAAGTATTGTTAGATACACAAAATGTTAACAATAATTATGATAAGAATGCTTCCAGACTGAACCTTCTACAGTTATGGTTTATTGAGGAAAATAATGATATCTCCTCATATTTTATGCTTTATTGCGAAAATTTTATATGGAAGGATGTTTTGTGATACACCAGACCTACACGTATGCATCAAATGTGATATCTTGAACATTTTTAAAATCACTGCTCCCAAAGGTAAACTGGACCTTTAAGTTAGACCTCGTCTTACAGCATACTATGAATCTAGTAGCTCCGTGGTCCTATAGAACAATGAGCTACTAACAGCTCCATGATGAAGCTTAGTAGTAACCATTGGTCTGTTCGACCAGGGAGGTGAGACGATATGAACTTTGAAAAGTGCCTTAGCACCGTTATAGAATTTGGCTGTAGATTTATTATCGCTCTCATGTCAGTGAAATGAGATCAATGGCTCACTCGAACTTTTATTTTCCAGCGGTGATGTCTGTTGTTTTTTTGTTATTTCATCATCCACTTACATCCTTTAGCTGGTTATGTGCACAGTGTTCTGCCTGCAGCTCACCAAAGCTGTGTATATTATATGAATACATACACTGCAAAAACATCGGTGTTAGATTTAATACCACGGGTGTTAAATCTAACACCGATCAATAAGTGTCAATAGAGGACCTCACCCACAGGTGTAGAAATATGTTGTGATAGTGCACTGAAAAGTGTTCACCTGGCACTTCATGGTGTTAATAGACACTGCAGATGGTGATATTTTTTACACTGCGCTACCGCATGGTGTTGATTTGATATTGCTGGTGTTACTGTCAATTGTATAACACCACCCAGCTTCAATAGGAGACCACACCAACTAGTGTTACTAGTGATATGGTGTAAATGTGTTCATACCTTTTTTTCAAAAATCAAATACTTTATCGGAAAATTCTTGATCGTCTTGTTGAAGTTCAAAATCAACAAGAAAAACAGTAACTAAGAAACTATTCCAAAACACTTTAATATTTTGAAGTGGCGCCCGGGAGGTGTTGATGTAAAACCACAAAATGAGCACCGAAAATTTAACACCAGCTCGGTGTTTCATATGTAGTATTTATTTAACACCGGACTTTTTGCAGTGTACAATTTCAGCAATAAATGACGGTTGCTATCTCCATCCACCCTCCCTCTGTCTTTAACTTTCCTTTTCTTTATTTCCCCTTCTTCCCCCTCTCTATCTCTGATATAATTGGCTGAAATTTCTGACTTTATGTTATGATAGGACCTATACATTGATGTGATGTTACATGTGCAACAGATAGGGAAGTAGGGCCTGTATTGATGCGATGTTGCGTGTACCCAAGTTACACGAACAAGAAAACACTCAACATGCACAGCCTGGCATGTATTGGCAATTGACCTTGGTAGTCACGTTAGTTTTCTTTCCAGGCTGTCGGGATTGATGACATTTTTTTTTTTAACTGTGCTGGTACAGTAGCATGTATCATGATAAGCTTCTCGTAGTGTAAGGTAACGGCTGAGGGAGTAAACATGCTGTTAAGTCTTGAAAAGAGGCCTGCTGGGCTTATGAACCCCGATTGGTGGTATAAACAGAAAATGATTGTATTTCCCATGTGTCTAAACGCATTCATGTTACACAGGCGTGTAATGTTGGACGAAAAACATTCTCAGAGGAAAGCGCAGCAGGTCTGCTGTGAGTTTGTCACCGTCCTCCTGATAAACACAATTTTACAACCGTCCTGAAACATAATATGTATTGGAAGTACAGAGGAGTGTAGTTGATTTCCCCCCGCGGTACCGGATTCTCACATCAGTATTGCACGAGATAGACTCTAGTCTCTATTGCTTTTGTTATTTCGGGTTTTACGCTCTTGCCGTTACCGATACTTGAACATTTTTGCATCCTTTTCATGATTCGGTAGATTTTTTTTAAAGTATTATTGTTATTAGTAGGCTTACTATCGTCATTGATATTTTTATTATCATCATCATCACCACCATCATCATCATCACCATCATCATCTTTATTACCACCACAGTCATTAAAAAGAACAACACATTCTATCTAGTGCATCACCGAGCATATAGGAGAAGTATGATACTATAGTGTAATCGGTGACACGACATTTACTCCTGCGACACTTTCCCTCCCCAAAGATTTAGGGTTGGGGTTTTAAGATAGGGTTTTAGGTTTATTTTGATGTGAGGATTAAGATTGGGGTGATGGTTATATTTGTAGGTAGGTTTTATGTTTGGCTTTGATATTTCATGGGAGCAAATGTTATGGAACTAGTGTAATCAGGGGATGAGGCACGGGGAAGGTGTGTGTGTGGGGGGGGGGGGTTCTCGGGGTGATAACCCATCGGAGGGGGAGTGGGGATTGCAATGACCCACACACACACACATACACACACACACACACACACACACACACACACACACACACACAAACACACGATTAAAGTTCCATGGTAATCGCGATGTGTGGTAAACTTTCAGAAGTATAGTATAACTGCCATTCGTTTTCGAACATTCTGAACAGTACAGTACTAGTCGCAATACAAAAGCACGTGATCGACGAGCAACATAATATACAGGGGAAATGAGGCATAGCCCCTCAGCTGTGAAAAGAAACATTATGTTGTTTATACGCCGCTCCTGGAGCAAACATCTCCGGAATGACATCGGATGGAAATCGGGAAGGAACGGGACTGAGAAGTACAGCTCTGCTCCTTGGTGCGAACAAAAGTCGCTATTATTTTGGTGTGGGAGTGCTTTTGCTTTGCGTCAGACAGTGACACACCAACAGTAAACAAAACTTTTCTGCACAAGTTTGCAACGCTCTGCTGTTTTCTGGATCGTTTCGAAAGGAACGTATTTTGTAACAGAAAGTGCGTTGACTTGCTCCGAGTCCAAGTCATTCGTGCACGGTTTTGTCAACAAACCACCTTAAAGGGATGGTACAGTATTGGTGGAGATGAGAAATGGGCTTTTAACTTTTTGCGAGATACCAAGAAAACACTTACGATGTAGTGCAGAGCATACCATTTTAAGAGGAATTCAAAGTTTATTTGATGAAAATCGGGTTTGGAATGACTGAAACATCCAAAAACAAAGTAAAACAAAGCGATCGTAATAGAGTGTGGGTCCCACGCTTTATATTAGAATTGTTCTTTTTTGGATATCTCAGCCATTTCAAAACCAATTTTCATCAAATAAACGTTGAATTCCTCCTAGAATTACATGCTCTTTTATATTTCATGAGAGGTTTCTCATTATCTGACCAAAAATGTTAGAAACCTGAAATTAGGTCTCAACCAAAACTATACGATCCCTTTAATATGTCGATATGCCTCTCATAATCATCATAATGATGCAGAGGCGGGGAGGGGGAGAGGAGAGTAGGAGGAGGAGAAGGAGGGAGCAAAAGGTACCTTAGCACCCCTTTCTCGGGAGCGTGTATTTTCACTATAAAATGGTCAATATTGGTTGTATAATTTTGACATGGAACATACAAATCCATTGAGAGTGAGAGAGAGAGAGAAGAAGAAGAAGAAGAAGAAGCTCAAATTTATTGCCATCAGTGTTATGAGCTATTGTGGAATGATTTTTTTGTGGCAACCGAGTGGAGTCAATACATTTTGAAGACTATATCCCTTCCCACCCACCCACCCCCCTCCCCCCCCCCCCCCAGGCCTCCCCTTCGTACGTTCACCGCGTTTTTGTTTGTTTCAGAAGGTTGGGGAAAGGGTTCACCTCTTTGGTTTGTCATCTCGAGCTAGATGAGTGACCATGCGAACAGCTGTTTTCTGGTTTAAAGTCGCACTACCGACACTCTGCCACGTCATTTGTTGTGCCTCCATAGTTATGTATAAGTGCATTGGGCGATATTTCTCAACAAGATTGGCTGCAGTACTTAGTAGTAGCAATGCTGTAACTACTATAGTGTAAGTTTGCATGTTCAATTAATACCACGGTGTGTCGTTTTTCATCCACAGAAATGTATTTTGTCATTGTAGAATTCGTGTGTGTGTGTATATAAAACCTAACAACAATCTATTAACAGCCGTTGTTCTACGCCCACATACACTAAGGATTTGAGTAGAAAAGGGCCATTATAATAGAATCGTCTACAAGGCAATTTGATTGGGATTCTGTAAAAAAAAAAAAAAAAAAAAAAAAAAAAAAAAAAAAAAGATTGATGTCCTTCAATTTCAATAATTTGATATTAACGCAGGGTGAGGTTCCCCTTGAACTTCCCCTTTCGCAGTGCCTGACGGTCACGAGGCGATCGCATCCTTTATTGCGCATGCGTCGAATAATGAAGCATCTGCTAATGACCACTGTGAAGAACTACCCGGTAGTTTCAGTTTCAGACCACGAGTTACAAGACTGAATTTTTCTTAGAATCATGATACGTGAAACATGATGTTTTTGTAAAATTCATTTGTTGTTTTTTCGGCTTTGTGACCACGGAAATGGATGATGAGTGTCGGTTTCATGCATGTAAAGTTGTGTAGACAAATGCAACACGAATATAGGAATGATTGTGGAGATATCTCCACGATGGCTGCATTGATGCAATGATTGTTATTACGTCAGTGTAGTCATCGTTAGCTCCGTTCCTCCCTTTAATCCTCGTTGAAGCCGGTGATGGGAGTCACCCTAGCAACAACCAGTGGGCCTTGAATGCTAATGAGGCACGACCTCCTCTCGTGGTTGGTACACTTGAAGTGGGTCGTGTGGACACGGCGGGTCTCGTCACGGTCTGCTGCGCGTGAATAGGGCTTTCCCCGCGATCAGCTGTTCGCCTTTGACGTTAGTCTATACTCACAGGCTTGTAATTTTAAGAGCGCCTGCGTTTAAGCGTGTTTGCAGGGAAGGAGATGCTAGGCTCTCATTTGACCTCCTTGGCGTTTGCGTGTTTGCGTTTTATGGATAGGTTTGTGTGTGTTTATGTGCATATAATTGTGTGCTGGAGTAGGAAGTAACGATCTGTAAACGACAACGCGTAATAGAAATGTTTATTGGAGTCTGATATGGTAGACTGCGGTTAGTCTACTGTTGCTATGCTCTCTTCGATGGTTCGGATTTTGTTTTATGTGTGCGTGTGTGTGTGTGTGTGTGTGTGTGTGTGTGTGTGAGTCATTCTCCATTTTCCCAAGGAGCTGAAGCTCCTTGATTTTAATTTTCCGCACGTGGACCATGCATGGAGCTACCATGGAGCAGGGAGGTGGAAAGATTCCACCTCCCTGCATGGAGCTACCAAATAGCTCCACGGAGCTACTATGCCTGTTCTATGGAAGCAACGCGACGTATATCCATGGAGCTGGTAGCTCCATGGTATATCCATGTTTTTGACAGGCTCCTGCTTCCATACTGTTCAGACAGATGACTGACTGCACAGACCTATTGCGGCTGCTCCGGCAAGAGTCTTGCGTAATCCTTTGTGCGCATCTCTGTCATTCAAATTCATGAAATTCATGCAAGCCTGGAGTTTTTGCCGTTGCTCTCTCTTCTCCAAGTGATTGGCAAATTGCCCTACACCATGTCATAGTGC
This sequence comes from Diadema setosum, assembly GCF_964275005.1. NCBI lineage: Eukaryota > Metazoa > Echinodermata > Echinoidea > Diadematoida > Diadematidae > Diadema > Diadema setosum. Next base: position 25,632,987 of record NC_092690.1, read on the forward strand.
TGTAATACTTGTATGGAAAGTAGAACTGTAATTGTAATGCATGTCAATAAGCCAGTTCGGGGTTAGCTCATGGGCACATCGGTACAAATGACCTTTCTTCTTTCTCAGTTGATTAGGCACTCCACGAGTTTTCAAGCGAGAGAAGGTATTTTAGCTTACCCCACGCAACAATTTATGGAATTCATCAGTCATGTTCAAACAAAGAATGAATTTGCGTAGACCAGGTGACCAGAATGATCCATCAATTAGCACTTTGGAAAGCATCAATTTCAGTATTTTGCATTGAATGCATCAACAATCTTTTTCTATTGATATTGTCAAATACCACTTTTGCTGTCAGGTGGATGTGCTGGCAAGCACCACTCATAATGATCACTTGAATAATCATTACATCACAGATGCTTATCTCGGTGAATAAAAAACCAACATGCTCTGCGGGTACAGATGACCTTTTTCTGCTCATGCTCAAAGTGGAACCCCGAACTGGCTTATTGAATTTACACACAAGGATAGTACTCAAACGCCAACATTGTAGGGCCTACAATGTACACATACACACACACACACACACACACACACACACACAAAAAAAAACCTACATCCTGAGAGCGTGCTTTTTGTTCAAAGTTGTTATTTTTATCACATTATCATTGTCCTCACAATTTCAGCTTCCACAATAATGGATAAACGATCGTTTCAGTGACCTCTTCACAACATGGGGATGCTAACTGTTTCCGTTTTTTAGTAAGGGTGGCAACATTTCCAAGGTTTTGACAGTTTTCAGGTCGCAATGAATGCCGGTAGATCGACGTAGCGTTACATTTCACAAGGCCCCCCCCCCCCCAACAACAACAACAACCCAAGTCGCTGTGACGAGCTGGTGCATTAATTCATCTATAGTAGATGATACACATTATTTTCAGTATAATATTATCTTGTGTGCATTTCGCCGTGTTGGACAGGCTCGGACAAGCTTTTTGGCTGCCCAGAGGTACGCGTGAGTGAACTGGTCCATGGATGGACACTTGAATTCAACGAATTACAAAGCGACTTATTCTTCATGAATTCTGTTTAAAGGATTTCTTAAAGGGGAAGTAACGACGATTTTTCATAATTTCACCCCATGTAGTTATACAATATATTGATGGCTCCATGTATAGAATTGTGGAATTTATTGTGGTTCTTGAACAGAGAAATCAGTGCTCTGAAAAAAAACCCACCAAATTACACTGAACAAGGATGATGACATAAGGAGACTCACATCACAAATGTAGCAACGTAATTCCATTATACCGTTTGATGAACAAATTCACCTGTGTAGAATTTATGCATACTTTCTTCTTTTGTTTTGCTTCCTTGAGCCCCAACTCATGTATTCTTATGGTGAAGCTGCATGTAATCATCTTTGTTCGTTATGATTTGAACGGTCATAAATTTGAGAAACGTTCTTATTCCTCATCCCAATCACTATAGATTCTGAAACTCTGTACCCATGCAGTTTAACCAATTTATAGTTGCTCAAATGTAGAAGTCTGAAACTTATCCGGAGGTCTCCTCTAAGGCTATCTCAAAAGACCGGTCTCCACTTCATCACCATAGTCTGCAAATTTTGCGCATACGTTTACAGCATTGTATGGGTATAATTGTGCAAATGTGATACCAACAGTGAGAAAACTTGTTTGAGCGTTGCCGATTTAGTTATAGAACCTAAGTGTAGGGATTTAATTTGAAACTTTTTATTGCAGTCCATCCTAATCTGTAATAACATTTACCACTCCCAATGCACCAATGTATATTCACATAAAAGTCTATCATTCTATAAGTATCTTGTTTTTTCTAAACTAATTGAAAAGTTCATTCACAGTTCAGAGACACTGTTTTTTCATTATTTTAAAGGGATGGTACAGTATTGGTGGAGATGAGAATTGGGCTTTTAACTTTTTGCGAGATACCAAGAAAACACTTATGATATGGTATAGAGCATACCATTTTAAGAGGAATTCAAAGTTTATTTGATGAAAATCGGGTTTGGAATGACTGAAACATCCACAAACAAAGTAAAACAACGCGATCGTAATAAAGTGTGGGTCCCACACTTCATTAAAGGCATTATTTACTATTTGCAGATGAAACAAGAACCCAGCTTTAGTGCTTCAAAACGGTTCTAAAAGATGAGTTAGGGAGAGAAACAACCAATGTACAAATTTCAGTCAGTATAATACAAAATGTGAACAATAGTTATAATAAAAGTGTTTCTAGACTAAACCGCCTACAGTTATGGTAAAGTGGGGAAAATAGTGATATCTCCATAATGTTTGAGGCTTCATTGCGAAATTTTCATAAATTGTAGGATGTTTTAAGATACAACTGACCTACACATAATTATGCATCAAATGTGGTATCTCGAGCATCTCTGCTCCCAATGGTAAACAGTGCCTTTGAAGTAAACTGGTGTTTCCATTGAAACGAGATAAGTATGAAGTGTGTCAAACATGCGAATCTTCCTGGATGTAGAATCACATCCACATTTGAGATTTGACCGCTGTTGAAACAAGGAACAAGTTACTCAGAGTAGTCGAAATAATTTTCTCTCCGAATTTACAACACGCAGGACGTAAACAGACGTCTGCCATCAATGCGTTGAGCCTTTGTCCTCGCTATTACGTAACCCTACACGTTGGTACCATTAATCGACTAATCAAAGTCGATTTTTATAGGTCTTGTGCTGCATGCCTGAATCAGCCGGGTTGATAATATTGTAGTAGTCTCAAAGATCATACCCAAGATGTATCATCTGGTTCAATCCCAAATTACATTTATTTGTCTTTATATCAACGTTTTGTTAGTTTATGATTTTATTATATTGTTTTGTAAAAGTAAAAGAAAGGGGGGGGGCATCATCCAGTTTGTATCACTTTTCTTTTCATTTTAAAACTCAATCCCAACGGAGATTTTCACAGGATTGTGTTTTGAGTTTGAGTTTGTTTTTCTATTTCTTTGTTGTTGTTTTTTCTCGTAATGCTGCAGAGAAACAGGACAGCATCACAAAGAAGCTACGCTAGCTAGTTCCCGAAACGTGAGGACCAGGCTGTGATGCTTTTCTGTATTCGTAGGGAGCGTACAAGTTAGACAGAAAACTATATCGTATTAGTCATGTTAGTTCAGGAGCGAAGCTCGTACATAATTTTCCTTTGAGCACCTGATGGTGCAGGAACATATTATATTCATTATAAGATTTATCGATTTTTTTTTTTATTCATCCACTGACAAATTTAGAAAAATAGTGCTTAATATGCGCCTTATGCATACATTATGAAGAAAAGTATATCCGTAGCATTTTTCTCTTATCTGTGTAAATTAATCAGATCCCTGATAAATCTCCTTTTTGAGTTAGGTTGGTGGACATATACCATCGTTTTGTTGTGGCTGTAAAGTACACATTATGAAAACTTTCAAAAAGGAAACACCAAACGCTAATCAATAATAGAGTTATAAAGGAGCTGCAAACTACCAAAAAAAAAACAAAAAACAAAAACAAAATCCAAAAGAAAGTGACAAATTAGTTACAAAATGTTCCAAACTGAAAAACGTTGGATAAGAAATGAAGAAGATATGACATTTTGAAATTTGACACTTTTTTTTTAAATCATTACTTGACCAGTCCTTATGAATATTCATAATTATGAGCGAATTGATGATGTCATGCCTTCACAGTTTTCGTCTATGTTATACATATGAAATTCTATTTTTTTTTTATTGCTAAGCTAATACAGGTAAAATAATATTTCCATACCAAAATATTTATTTTGGATGATTTTAAGGCGAGTTTTATATTTCTACAGCTGAAATATGAGATTTTGGTCATTTCTGTATATGAAATGAATAAGAAATTGTGAGAGCATGGTCATCATCAACTTGCTGATTTGAATTTTCATAACGACTGGTCAAGAAGTATTTCCGAAATATTTTGAAATTTCAGAATGTAATAACGTTCTCAATTCTTATCCAATTTTTGTCATTTTTCGCGCTGGTCTGCAGGGATTATTTTCTCTTGATAAAATTCTTGATAAAATGATAAAAGTGATAAAATTCTAGAGTGAATCCTTCTTTAAGCTGTGGTCTTTCTGTTTACTTGATGTCTGCATGGTTTCAACATGTTTTCCCGCAGTATTATCATACACTAAAGAACTGTATCACCAGCGATCACCTTACGTAGATCCTGTTTGTCATTCCACCTAATATTTTCCCCTGTAATCTGAAGTTAGAGCCCAGTTGGGCTCACCAAATTTGCTATGATCAATAATAATTTGTGTAACTAATTTAATACAGTTAATGAAATCAAATGCTGTATGGAGATATTCTATCAGACACACAAAATAAATATAACACACACACACACACACACACACACACTTAATCATGTGCACTACTAGCATTCCCTTTATGTGTCACAGTATTCCGAAGCTTGCCAGCTGCACTCACCGTCCCTATACCGAAGATCTATTATTCCCCGGTCTTTGTAATTCCACGTGATGTCTCTCCGATGGGAAGCCGTAGGGCAGTGAGAAATCCGTCTTTGTGGGCAAACAAAGGTTACGGGGAGGTAGAACCTCCGTCTCTGAAAATCGGGTTCAAGTTACGGCGAACCTTTGTCTGTTTTTCTAAAGTCGATTTAAAGGTCGGAAAGATTCACGTCCGATGCCGATTTTTAGATAGAATTCTTCTAGTATAGACTCTATCGATTTCAGTTCATAATCTATTTGTGATTATGATGTATCATATCATATCATATCATATCATATCATATCATATCATGTCATATCATATCATATCATATCATATATCATATATCATATCATATCATATCATATATCATATCATATCATATCATATCATACCATGTTTATGTCATTTTTATCCTGTTGTACCGTATTATAATTGTAATATAATTATTATGCAACTACAGTTTAGATTACAATGTCCTTTAAATAGTTTTGCGTTCATACGAGGACGCCATGTTTTGTTTAGTTGTATGGTAGCAGTCAATGGAATATACATGTACAATACCAATTTTCTTTGTAATGACGTCATAAAGAGTGTATGAAAGGGTCTGTGTTATGTTATCCACAGGGGTGGCGTGTTTCTATCGAAGATCGCAAATAAGATTATCAATATCAGAGCGGCGGGGCTGGATCGCTCCTTTAGTGTGTATAATTATGTTTATTTTGTAATTTTTGTTTCTTCAATCTGTGTTTATGATTAATTTTTATGTATTGTTGTGAGCAACACTGTAAAAACATCGGTGTTAGATTTAACACCACGGGTGTTAAATCTAACACCGATCAAACTTCAATAAAGGACCACACCCACAGGTGTTAAAAATGCACTGTGATGGTGTTGAAAAGTGTTCACCTGACACTTCGTGGTGTTAATTTGACACTGTACCTGGTGTTATTTTGACACTGTACTGGTGTTAATTCAAAAATGACACCACATGGTGTTGATTTGATATTTGCTGGTGTTAATATCAATGGTTTAACACCCGTCCAGCTTCAATAAGGCACCACACCAGCTGGTGTTACTTTGGTGTCAATTTATTTTCACATTTTTTCAAAAATCTAGTATTTTGATGTAAAATTCTTGATCGTCTTGTTTAAATTAAAAATCAACAAGAAGTGCAGTTACTAGGAAACTCTTCAAAAAACAGTTTAAAATTTGGAAATGACACCCGTAGGTGTTAATTTAACACCATAAATGAGCACCGAAAATTTAACACCAGCTCGGTGTTCACTATTTAACACCGGACTTTTTGCAGTGAAGTCTAAAGAAAGACGAAGTAATAGTGGTGGGATATGGAAGGTTGCATTACCCGTTTGATGCCATGCTGTTTAATTTCAGTCATGATCCCTTTCTTGAGGCTTATGTTGCGTTGAACCTTGAGTCTGTATACCATAGAGGTTGTAGAGATACCCCACTCTCTTTTATCGGACATCACTAGGTTTCATAATAAAACGATAGTTGCTCTGTGTCGGTATAGAACTCGACTTCAATCTGCGTTTTACTTCAGAAGCAGCTGCCCCATGTGTATAATAGTACCGAGAGAGGGCGCATGTCAAATTCGCTGCTCTCCTCAGGTGCGCTGTCGTCTTGTTTGCATGTCACTGGGTCAAACCAGGGAGGTGAGAGGAAACCGAAGTGATGATCAAAACAATGTATGGCAAGTAGCTTTGAAGTCCGTGCTCCGTTCGCGTGCAGAATGTAATGATTATAGTGAGAGCTTTCATCTTTGCTTTCATAAGTGAAGAAAAAAAAAATAATAAAAAATAAAGCCAAAACAACCAATTTTTATAATCATGCTTTTATCGAAATGTACAAATATGGTGTCATGTATGCGCAGTACTCGAGTGTTGCTCTGTATCATAAGCGCGATAATTTTGAGTTTTTTAAACGTGAAAGTAAAAGAGTTTCATGCCACTCCTCTTTGCCCCGTTCTGATGTTGACTATGTAATGATTAATTTATGATGAAGGTCTAATAATACTTCTCACATGATTTTTCCTAATAAGGAAGGATTTGTTTTGCTGTGTCCCATGCCACTTCCTCACGTCCCTGGAGTAATGGCTGGATATTAGTAACCAGAAACGTATACTGAATCGTTTATCGACCCAGAGCAGCTATTAACCCTTCCCATGCTAAATTCTCAAATTCCCATAGACTTAATACACGGGCCACCAGGTTCCCGTATTGAACGGGTTAATCTCAGCTGTATAAGTGGTTATTTTCGCGATGGTTTAATTTTCGCGAATTTCGCGAATCTCAGTTGGATCGCGAATTTGACAACACGCGAAAATGTCGCCATACACTAGAGTAACAATACATGCAAGAGAGCGTTGGTGTCAATTCGCGAAATCAACATCTCGCGAAAATGTCTGTCACCTTCTAATTCGCGAAAATATCTGTACGCGAAAATAACAGCTTAGTATATCATTCTAGATACGTTGTGATTGTTCAAATCGATATGGCGGTGTATAGGCCTATACTATGATGTGATTGGGGTTTGGAAGAAGCAAAACGTGTAGGTTTCTATTTGGGAGTTCCCGAAACGGTCAATAAGTACACACACTGCATGTACAGCAACGTAAAGATTATTAAGTCCCGTGACGTGCAATACTGTATAGGTGTGTGTGTGTTTGTGTGTACTTGACCGACAGAGCTCTTGCAGCACGTGGATGGTCACGAGGCGACTTAGAATGTGACATTGAAACTCGTATATCAATAATCACCATGGCGACGATCTGAATGTGTTTTCTCTGAATATGACTCGTGTCCGTTCATCTTGGGCGCACGCTTTTGTTTTTCGAAGTGTAATTTGGGGTCAAGACTACAGGAAGCATGTAAAGACATATTGTGTAGATTGCATTCTACAAGGGCTCCCGCACTCATGTGAAAATGATCGTTTGCTTGACTGTTTGTCTTGGGCTTTGTTTTGTTTTGTTTTGTTTTGTTTTGTTTTGTTTTGTTTTGTTTTGTTTTGTTTTTGTAGGGGGCAGGTGTTCAATTTGAATGTAATGAAAAGTGTCTTTAACCACTTAATGACCAGTGGAAAAGTGGATTATGCTCTGAGTATAGATTTTGCTTTAGTCCAGGAACTGAATTGGTTGTTAATCTTTAATTCAGTGGCGCTATTAAATGACGTCACATGGAAACGTTTCATCTCAATTTAAGTCCTGGCTATGACGTAACATCTAAAGAATAAAAAAATGAGAAAAATATCAGAGAAGTTTTAATGACACTTTTCCAACAGGTGGCTTCCTCAGTGCATGTCATTCGTTTTATTGTCACTGATAAACATAATAACTTGATTGGGATGCAGTGCTTGTATTACTATAGAGATGCTAACTCTATTTTGTGATAGTTATTATTACACAGTGATGAATAATTGTCATCCTTTTTACGTACTTATCCTTTACGTATTTGTGTCGCCAATTGTTAATTTCCTGTGGATGAAATACTATAGACACATTATATGATACGTATAATGATTGATTAACAGATAGATAGATAGATAGATAGATAGATAGATAGGTAGATAGATAGATAGATAGATAGATAGATAGATGGATAGATAGATAGATAGATAGATAGATAGATGGATGGATAGATAGATAGATAGATAGATAGATAGATAGATAGATAGATAGATAGACAGACCGGGGTCCAAGTGGAAATGGACTCAACAAACCAGACTAAGCACATTTAAGATTATCATGCATCTGCTTGTAAAGTTTAAAAATCAGTATTTTTATTCGACAATCTTTATTTCCTTTCTTTTCATGAAGCTTCCGTGATGTTGGACAGAATATCTGCGCTGGAGATCATCACGAAAGAGACAGTATCTCTCCGACTGGGCGAGACGAATCAGAGCATCCCGTGCGACGTGCGGCTGGGTCCCGGCGAGGTCGTCTTCGGCTTCTCGTGGCATCGCGACACGCACTCTCCGGACGATGCCGTGGTGAAGGAATTCAAGGGGACGGAACAGAAAGTCGGAAACTATAGTCTCATGTACAGTCTTTCAAATGACAGGTCGCTGGTTCTGAAACAACCCGTGCAGATATCGGACGAGGGGCAATACTTTTGCAGGGTTATTTTGTCCGGGGCCTCAGCAGAGCGCTTCAGTAATGCCAGTACTATACGTGTGCTTTGTAAGTATGAACAAGAAGCGTGATCAAAGGATTGGAGTGGGTTACTTCAATGGTGACTTGTAGGAATGAAAAATCATCATTTGAAAAGACACTTGATTTGCACCATCGGCAAACGGAATGTTCAGTTGGCACCATATGGGTTGATTGAGGAAGTAAATTATAGTGCTAAGTTATGAAATGATAAGACTAAGATACGCCGAAGGTTTGAGAAAGGAAATTGCTATCAGTAACACCGAGATCTTATTTGTTTGTTTGTTTGTTTGTTTGTTTATTCTCCATTTCACATAAAAAATGCACAAAGATTTAAAGACAGATTTCAAAATGGCTGGATTGCACATCAGATTCATGATTATAATGATTCTGTTCTTCACCACCCAACAACCATCCTGCAGTAACTGTTTGACGCGGTACCGACACGCTCTGCTTATTCTATGATGTAAACTTCTATTTAAAAAAAAAAAGAAAAAAAAAGGTGAATAAAGTGGCGTTGGGAATAACGAATTACACAAGGTGCGTGTATATGCCTGACAGAGAGAGAGAGAGAGAGAGAGAGAGGGGGGGGGGGAGGTACATTTATGTTTTAATGAACCGGTTGTGGATATTTTCTCATATGACGCTTTTGTTAATCTTTTCAAAAGCAGTGTGATGGTATCTTGTCATTTTCAGTAAAATGACGGTGCGCCTATTTCATTGTTTTGTGGTCTCTTTATCCAGCCGCTCCAAGGGAGCCTTTTCCGTCAATAGTTGAATGTGCCAGGTCAGAAGAAGGTGACGAGGAATCTGATGCTTGTCTAATAGAAGAAGCTGCTGGAAGGAGTCTAAATATAACCTGTGAGGTCGATGGTTTTCGGCCCCTTGTGAAGCTTTCGTGGTGGAACGGCACGCACGAGATGACGGACGCACATAGGACATTGACAAATAACTCGGACGGGACGCAGTCTATGTCCGTGACGTTGGAAGTTACCGCTAGTCTTTCAACCAGAAGATTTATCTGCAACGTCAGCGGCGATGCAGTGGACGGATATCACCTGACGGAGATCAAAGTTGCCGGCACGGAAGGTACGAGGTCAAAGGTCGAAAGGAAAGTGAACTTGCGATTTGGGAGGAGACTAATCAGGTCAAAACATGGGAAAAAAAGATGCATGATTATAGTGACGTATGTCATAATGTAAAGCTTGAAAACACTCTGGGTGTCAAGCACAATGTGGACGTGTAAAGGATATCTGTAATATAAATTCTCTTCCTCCTCTCCCTCCCCTCCTCTCCCTTCCTCCCCCCTTCCCCCCCCCCCCCTCCTCCTCCCCTCCCCATCCTCTCCCCTCCCTCCTCCCCCTCCTCCTCCTCCCCCTCCCTCCTTCCCCCTCCCTCCTCCCTCCTCACCCCTCCTCCTCCTCCCCCTCCCCTCCCTCCCTCCTCCTTCTCCTCCCATCTCCACCTCCTCCCCTCCTCCTCCTCCCCTCCTCCCTCCTCCCTCCTCCTCCTCCTCCCTCCCCTCCTCCCCCCTCCTCCTCCTCCTCCCATCCCTCCTCCTCTCCCTCCTCCTCTCCTTCTCTTCTTCCTTCCTCTCCCTCCCTCCTCTTCCTCCTCCCATCCTCCTCCTCTTCCTCCTCCCCTCCCCTCCTCCTCCTCCTCCCATCCTCCTCCTCCTCCTCCTCCCCTCCCCTCCCTCCTCTTCCCTTCTCTTCTTCTCTCCTCCTCATCCTCTTCCTCCTCCCTCCTCCCCTCCTCCTCCTCCTCTTCCTTTTCTTCTTCCTCCTCCTCATCCTCTTCCTCCTCCTCCCCTCCTCCTCCTCCCCTCCTCCTCCTCCCTCCTCTTCCCTCCCCTCCTCCTCCCCTTCCCCATCCGCCTCCTCCTCCTCACCTCCTCCTCCCATCCTCCTCCATCCTCCTCCCATCCTCCTCCTCCTCCTCCCCTCCTTCCCCATCCTCTTCCTCCTCTTCCTTCCCTTCTCCTCCTCCTCCTTCTTCCTCCTCCCATCCTCCTCCTCCTCCCTCCTCCCTCCCCTCCCCTCCCCTCCCCTCCCCTCCCCCCTCCCCTCCCCTCCCCTCCCTCCCCCCTCCCCCTCCTCCCTCCTTCCTCTCCTCTTCTCCTCCCCCTCCTCCCCCTCATCCCCTCCCTCATCCTGCAGCTGCTCCCCCTCTAGCCTTTTATCAAGTCCCTCTCGCTGTAAGATGGCTATAATGGCCAGTCGAGCGCAACCCCACTCGGCTTGGCTCTCTTCACCATACAGCGGGAGGGCCTTGACAAAAGGCTACTTCCCCTCCTTCTTCCACTGTTAGCATCCTCCTCCTACTCCTTCTCCTCCTCTTCCTTTTCTTTGTCCTCCTAACCTTCTTCTCTTTCTCCCTATCTTTCTACTTCTCGGTTGCCTTCACTTTTTTAAACTTTGATAATCCCTTCAATCCCTGCAACAGCGCCTTTTGTCAAAAAAAAAAATGGGGAAGACAGTGCAACGCCATACTAATCTTCTGAGCTATGAAATCATGTATCTCATATTATATCATGCTTTTTATTTTCATCCAGTGGGAGGATCTCCACTTGTGGTGATTATCATCATCGTCATCGCTCTCCTCGTCGTTCTACTCGTACTGCTGATCGCTATCGTGCTCATCGTGAGGAGCAGGAGGAAATCGAAACGGAGAGCGAGATCGAGGTCCCGGGAGCTCTCTGAAATGAAGCAGAGAGCTGGTAAGTATTTGAGAATGATGTTGATGTTGATTGGGGGGGGGGGGGGGGGGGTCCGTATATCCTGTGTACAGTGGCATCCGGTCTGTTGGGGACAATTACCGAGAACCCCTGAACTTGTTGATCCGGATAGTTTATTCCCGTATGACAGTTAGAGCAGCAGAGTAAATAAGTGAAATTAATCAACCTAACGAAATCTTTCCTTATTATCATTTATGAAATTCCTAGTATTCTAGGACAATTTCTGAAATCTGTTGTCCAGTGAAACATGTCCTTGGGATATCTTGTTGCGGAAAGGCAGTGTCGCAGATGGGGATTTGTCCTTCGACAGTATTATTCTCAAGGTGGAGGGAGGGGCCCTAGTGGTTTTGTGTGAGGGGCAAATGTTTTTAATCCTAAAGGGGCCGCGCTTTTTTGGCTATGGTCAGAACGGGGGGGGGGGGGGGGGATGGATTCCGCCCCCCCCCCTGAGATCTCGGCCATCGGTGGTGCGATCGCGATGAAATTTGGCATGCGTGAGACCCGCGTCATAATCTACAATATTGTGTCATAAGATTTTTTGAAACAAGCAATTTCTAATTCTAATTGATTAATTATGCAAATTAAGCTCAAGATCATATTTTAGCCTAATTGATAGCATCGAGAGTCCAATTTTTGATCTATATCTGTTTTGGCATATTCAACATTGTACATCACAAAACTTTCAAAACTCATTTCAATTCTTATGTATCTTATTGTTTTCAGAATTTCTTATGTATTTCCTTGTTTTTCAACTTTTTTTTCTTTTTTTTCTTTGTTTTTTTATTGGAAATTGTCACTGACCACTTTTCTACCATAATTAGCACAAAACTAATCAATGAAAGTGATTAATTGTAAAAATAATGAGGTTTTTATGACTTTCATGACAGAGCACTGTTTTCCATAGGAAATGCACACAAAATCACAAAATTGTGCCCGTTTTGGGGCAACATTCCGTTATAAAAATGGGCGTGGCTTCGCCAAAGTATGCGCGGACGTCGCAAATTTGGTCTCAAAAGTTGCGCGAGACTTGAACAAACAAAGTCAAGAAGCCTCGCGACGAGGCCTTCTCGCGTTACAGAATTATAGCGCGAAACGTCGAGGGAATCCGCCCCCCCCCCTCGGCCCTTATAGGGTTAAACAACCTTCTTCAGTTCAGACCAACATTCGAGGCTTTTCAGTATACGACAGCTTACAAATCTTCTGCACATTCTACTGAAATTACTACATTGAACTTGAATTTTGGATGGTCGTGTTTCCGAATCCTCGTCATTTTCTAAAATGCGATTCTATGATTATACAGTACCTCTCATCTGCTTACATCCACCATTACATGTTGGTATTCAGCGCATGTCACTAGCGAAAGCAATAACCCTAACCCTTCAATTCTAATGCAGATTATGCCCCACATTTTACAGCTAATCGAATTGTAAATCTATGTTGCTCTAAAGCGTAGCTAGCGATCATAGAAAATGACCAAGATAGTTTCGATTACTACAGAATGATTTTGCTCGCAAACGTTTGACATCCTTATCTTTTTCCTTCTCGCGTCCGTCAATGACATCATCCTGAAAGACACTTCCATTTTTTTTTCCTTCATGGCGACATTCACGAGACTTTCATGTCATCACTCTATTCATACATGTATACTTAGCATTCTTACCATCATTATAATCAAAGTAATGTTTTCATGCGATAATTTCCCAATGTTGTTTGCATTATTGTCTACGGGATCTAGACCAATGTTGCTATATTACGCTTTTCGCTGCTTCCGATATAATTTCATTACCTCTTTATTTATTATTACCGTTTCTCGATCTGTACATGTCTCTAATATCCATTTTCATCGCGCTTGTCACGTGAATGACCAGTGACGTAATAATACTAATTTAGGATTCATTCGCAAGGCTTGAATGCGTGATACTCACGGGTTACACGCGAGCTTTTCTTTATGTCTGCTATATGTCAACAGATTGATAGCTATTACGTCACATTCACCGTGCAAGGGAAATGAATTGACAACATTCGCTAGATGTCATTTAGCAGCTAACCTATCCGGTATTAGTGTTTGGTTTGGGCTCGCCGCACACACATAGACGCGATAAAGTTATTATTGAATAGCATCAAGATGTAGAACTTCATTACCATGGCGTGAATAAGGCTACAACCCGAATTTTCAACGGATTAACATCTCAGCGCGCGCAGGCGAGATAAGGCGGGAAGAACTTAGTAGTGTTTTATTCTCCACCATGGTCATAAGTCACCCATACGTTACTTCTTGAATTGAAGTAAGAATATGTGTGGTAGTGTGCAATATAAATTCGAACCAGTGTTAAAGCGAGGAGACGGGAGGGGCTATAGTGGTAAGGTTCCGTGTGACTCAACTGACACGAGGTCTTTTAAATACTGCAATGTTGAGAATAAAAATGAGCGGCATGGAGATCAATGGATGACGCTAACGAGTTATTATGATTCTTGAGTTCAGTGGCAACAGCGGTACCGCCCGTAATTGTCTACGTTCAAGAATACAAGCGGTATAGGTGCCTACTTATTTTACAGGAAAATAAGAGAGGAAAAATCCTCATATCAATTATAGATAAAAATATTTGATTTGAATGGTATTTTCTCACTGTATAAGATACGTACGTACGTACATAGCATACAAACAAACATACATACATACATACATACATACATGCATACATAGGCCTACATAACTATGTAAAGATAGACAGGTAGATAGACAGATGAACAGAATGATAGCTATGGATGGATGGAAAGACAGATATCATAGATCGATGAATTGTTGATAGAGAGATAAATAAACAAGTAGATACTCTGAGTATCCCCATGGACGTATCCCCGAACGTTATCTATCCCACAATAACTTCCGGTTTTCGTGGTGGGTTCACTAGACATAGGCATTGTGACGTATCAATGCTTCGAGCTTTGAAGGGGATCTCAGGGCCGTCCTACGTCGGTACCATGGTGTCCTGCAATGATGTCATTTCTTAATAGTGGGAATGCAAGAATAAACCACATACTTGGAACAACTCCATCGCGCTTACCATACGTCTACTATTTTGCTGTTCATGCTTGCATTAAACAGTCGCAATGACTTGTGACGCCATCGTATCGTGTCGCTGTCGCATCAAGTCGCATCGAGCGCATATATCATCTTATTCTCTTCATACATTTTATTCCTCATTTTGGTTATGTATGTAATATGAACGCACAATTTCAGTCATGTCCATCGAATAATAATATTCACTGACTCGACTCTGTACGGCCTAACATGCAAGTCCAGTATTCATTCAGCTCGCTATAGTGTTTTTATTTTTTTCCTGAAAAGCAAAGTCTTCGCGAATTTCAAAATCACCATCAGCTCTGCTCTGCCGACATCATTTCAATTATTTTAGTATATTATTTTCTTTAACCTCAGCTTTGTATATAAATAACTTCAAACAATGACAGTGTTATTTTTCCCGTTCACCAAATCAGGTGTTGGTAAAGCGCAGGAAAATTACTACCTTCTGGAGTTAGGTAAGAATACAAACATGCCTGCTTTGCAGGGGAAAAAAAGTAACGAGGAAAAATTCATATATTAGTTATTGATACTAACACGTAATTTGTATGGAACAGTCCAACTTGTCTTAGCGACCACCTGTCTAAAGCGGCCACCTGCCGTATACGACCACTAAAAAACAATTCACTCTGAGAGAAAAAACACGTTACTGAAGAACCTGTCTATAGTGGCCACGTTTTTGTCTCCCTTAGGTGGCCACTAAAGACCGGTTTGACTGTATTTTCTCACTGTATAAAATACGTACTTGCATACATACATACAGATGCCTATACATATTACATAATATTATATACACATATAGACAGGTTGATAGACAGTTGAACAGATGAACAGATAGCTATAGATAGACGGGTGTATGGATGAATAGACAGATAGACATCATAGACAGATGGATGGTTGATAGAGAAATACATAGACAAGCAGATACACAGAGTATCGGCGGACGTTATCTACCCCACAATAACTTCCGGTGTTCATGGCGGGGTCATTAGTCAAAGGAAGACAATAATGTTGTGACCCCAATTAAACGTGTAGACAAAGGATGATTATAGGTCACTATATATCTATATACAGAAAAACATAATTATGGGTCATCATCCATTCACACAAAGCGATAATAAAGCAAAAGTTCGCATCAGTGTACCCAGAATGTGCCTAATCATTTCTCAGATATGCAGATACCGGAGGGTAGTACCCAGGGTATATTCTTGCAGGAGAAAAGTTCGTGTGAGCTTTATACCCATGCCGTCAAAGTGACCGTACATTCAGGTTTTTTTTTTTTTTTGTCTCATTGCGTAGCGGAAGCGAGACGTATAGGCGTTTCTTTTTCGTCGTTGTCGTCGTCGTAGGCGTCGGCGATGGCGTCATCAATTTGGTGTTCCCGATAACTTTCCAAAGGTTTGAGCTATGACCATCAAACTGACACCAAGAACGCTGGTCAAGTTCGAATTTTAATAAAGTCAGACTGGTCAAGGGGCAAAAGGGTCAATTAACTTTTCCTGGTAAGTCCGACAAGGTCAAAGGTCAAACGGTCAATGAACGTTCTCTGAATAATCACCATACTTGCAATAATTATTTTGATGCACTGTCAACAACTCTCTACAGCTTTGAGCTGTGACCGCGAAACGTACACCACTTGTAGGACCTAAAGATGCCCGGTCAAGTTCAAATATTGATGAAGTCCGAAAAGATCTACTGGTCAATGAACTTACATTAAGAAAAACAACAACAACCCTGAACTCCTATTGCTTCATGCAGGCGAGACTGTGTTTAGCGTTTGCCCTGTTTATCTAAAGAAATGCACATTTCCCGTCTTCTGAAAGAAACAAGTCCAGAACTGTTCAGTTTTGGGGTTCTGTTTTTTATCATGCAATAAAATGAAAATGTGTGGAGTTCTCTTTATATTTTCTGTAGGGCCTATATTACAATATTGAAATATGGCATCCCGGAATGTTACGATCTCCGCTCCCAACGCGGCACACGAGTTTTAAAAAATATAAGAAGAAAAAAAGAAAAGAAACGTAATTTGTCATAATATAATTGACTTTATCACGTTTTCCTCTAATTCAACTGTAACGCTTTATTGAAACTTCTACATTCACCCAATCCACATAATGTGGCTGTGATTTGGCTCAGTCGGTGGCGCGTCATATACCTCCAAATCCAAAGGACCCAGGTTCAATTCCCGAGTCTTACTGAGCAATGTTGTGTGTAATCATATCGTCCACTTTATTGAGAGGCGAAATCACTCTGTCCCTCTGATAGGACATAAAATGTAGGTCCCGTGTGTGAGAGTCACAACCCATGCACGTAAAAGGACCCCTTCATTTATTCATCGCAAAGAGCAGGGTGCATAACCCGGTGAAATGGTTACCATGTATACCGGTTACATGCTCACATCCAACTGAACCCCTTAGAAGAGCACCTATAGACTCCATGGGAGAGCTATTCCTGCTGAATATGGGCTATCCAGCCATCTTCTCAGATGAGAAAATGAAACAAACAAACATGTTTGAGGATAAATTCCCCTCTAACAATTTAATATAAACATACCTCAGTCAGTTCAAATCATTGTTTATGTTTCTGAACCTGGCCAGGTCAGAATTGTACAGGTTTCCTGTCAAAACAAAGAATTTACATCCTGTCGATTTCCCAAGCGGGCATAGAATGTAATAATGATGAACCAGGAGCTCCCAGGGCTCGGTTGAAGGAAACCCGCTTTCCCGCGCCTAACCGGAAACCACTGTCGTATAGCGGTAAACTTGATATCATGAAATAAATATTGTACTGATGTATATAATGAAAAGAGATATCATGGAGCAACTCATGTATGAAGTGTACAGTATTCTATTAAAGAAAAAACAATGTTATCCTTAATTCACATAGGTGTTTGAAGATATTGTCTGAATGCTTCCTTACTTGAAGAGTGGTTTAAATTAAAACGAAATAAATTTGAACTGAACTGAACTGAACTGAGTATTAGACCGGGGCCCAGAGGATTTATTCAGCTGAAAAGGGTCACACTTTTCGATGGTCTCATCATATAAGGATGTGGCCAAGGGTCAATAAAATGAATTGCTGGCAAGTCACATCCTGTACCGTAAGCCTATATATAGGGGCCACAAAAAGGGGCCCCGAAAATAGATTTATTCAGCCCAAGGGGGTCACGGACAAAACTTGGTGGATATTGTTCCTTTGGGTGTACTTATCATGAAAACAGCAATGCCAGCTATTTTATGCTGTACGGGGCCCCAGACAGTAGCCCCAAAGGGCCCCAGAAATATGGTGTCATTCAGCTGAAAAGGGTCACGGCTAATTTCTTTTGCAATGGAAGAAATACCCATCAGAGATATCCAAAACACCAATGCCAGCTATTTTATCCTGTACGGGGCCCCAGACAGTAGCCCCAAAGTGCCCCACCCCCTATAGGCCCTACATACAAACACACACATACATTGATTTTATTCAGCTGAAAAGAGTCAAGGCTAATTTCTTTTGCAATGGAAGTAGTACCCATCAGAGATATCGAAAACACCAAAGCCAGCTATTTTATCCTGTACGGGGCCCCAGACAGAAGCCCCAAAGTGCCCCACCCCCTATAGGCTCTACGTACAAACACACACACACACCCATTGACTTTATTCAGCTGATAAGAGTCATGGCTAATTTCTTTTGCAATGGAAGTAGTACCCATCAGAGATATCCAAAACACCAAAGCCAGCTATTTTACCCTGCACGGGGCCCAGACAGTAGCCCCAAAGTGCCCCCCCCCCCCCACACACACACACACATTAGTTTCATTCAGATAAAAAGGGTCACGGCTAATTTTTCTTTGCAATGGAAGTACTACCCATCAGAGAAATCCAAAATACCAAAGCCAGTTATTTTATCCTGCACGGGGCCCCAGACAGTAGCCCCAAATTGCCCCCTTACCCCCTCCCCCCCCCCCCCCCACACACACACACACATTGATTTTATTCAGCTGAAAAGGGTCACGGCTACTTTCTTTTGCAATCGGAAGTAGTACTCATCAGAGATATCCAAAACATTAAAGCCATTTATTTTATCCTGTACGGGGCCCCAGACAGTAGCCCCAAAGTGCCCCCCCCCCCCCTACACA
Organism: Diadema setosum; assembly: GCF_964275005.1. Lineage (NCBI taxonomy): Eukaryota > Metazoa > Echinodermata > Echinoidea > Diadematoida > Diadematidae > Diadema > Diadema setosum. The sequence goes on from NC_092690.1 coordinate 25,651,597, forward strand.
CACACACCACACACACACACACACACACACACACACACACACACACACACTTTGGTTTCATTCAGCCGAAAAGGGTCACGGCTAATTTCTTTTGCAATGGAAGTAGTACCCATGGGATATCCAAAATACGAAAGTCAGATATTTTATCCTGTACTGGGCCCAAGACAGTAGCTCCAAAGTGCTTTGCTTTCTTCTCTTCTTTGTCTTCATCTCTTCTTCTTCTTAAATATGCGCTCCTTCGTCTTCATTTTCGCGACAACGACAACGTCCTCCTCATCATCATCAGTTTTGCTGTTCTGGCAAACATTTTCCGGCGTATCGGTTTTAGAGCGGCGAGAGCGGAAGACATGCGTAATTGAGTCTGGGAAAGCGTAGGAACAGCGTAGCTAAAGCGGCCAACAGCGTTATCGAAGCAGGAATGAAGCGTCGTAGGAACAGGCCTTGATTTTATACGAGAGTAGAGAACTTAGTTAGAGCGTCGTTAAAGCGGGAAGGTCGTGCTTTGATCAAGAAAGCGGCGCAGCAGCGGGACCACGTCGGTGTCTAGTTTAGACTACTTCCCGTTCTTGTGCCGCTGTTACTACGGTCAGAAAAACCTGGAATTGTTACGCTCATCCCGCGGTATTTACACTGTCACTGCTCTCTCCCCGTTTGAGCTACGATTCAAAATAGGTCAATCTTGATGGGGAGATGGGGAAGAAATTTTGAACAAGTTCAAAATTTCTTCCCGATCTGTAAAATTTGCCAGATCCAACCCCATCACCCAAACGCTGCTGCTACGATGCTCCCGGTCCCCGTAATTGTTTGCCGCTCTCTCCCGATCTGACAGATTGAATAAATCGGGATGCAGATCTTGATAGTGGAATTACATGTGGGGACACTTTAGGAACATTCCGTGGGGCTCCGTACAGCTATAACTGGTTTCGGTGTTTTTGATACCTCGTTGAGTACTACTTCCATTGCAAAAGAAATTATAGCCGTGATCTTTTCACTTAGAATAAAATAAAACGGGAACACTTTCCAGCTACTGGCTGGGGGCCCCTTAAAGAATAAAAATAACTGGATGGGTTTGTGTTTTAGGTATCTCAACTGTTAATTCCACTGCTAAGGAAAATAGGCATACATGACTCTTTTCACCTAAAAACGCTTAATTCATATGGGGTGGGAATACCTTGGGGCTATACCTGTCAAGGGCCCTGCATCCGGGCCAATTTCGCACCTCTTTTAACCCAATTCTTTAATGCTGAATTAAATTTAGCAAAAATTTAGCATAGATGACATGGTAGTTCAATGTCATGATCTCTTCATTCAAATTCATTTTGAAATATTCACATTACCTCTAACCTTATTCTAAATAACACGTTTTCAACTGAAATTCATATATAAGACAAGCACCATTCCACTATCCGTTCATTAATAAATTCATAATGATATAGTCACGTGGTCACGTATATGCTACGCTCGTTCATTCAAATTGATTTCTGCGCTTCTAATTTAACATGTTCTGCAGTCAATTAAACAGATATGTTCATGCTTGACCTCTTTCCTTATTTTCTTTCATCGTAGTTATTGTTTTGTAAGCATCATAACATTTCATGTTTTCGTATTCGTTTAAGACTCTTTGACAACAGTTTTTTTAACGTGCTTATTGAATCCGAAGAAGTAAGAAGCTACAAATTATCTGGCCGTTACGAGCGCTTTATTACGAGCGGTCGGCCAGTTCCAGGAAGTCAAGGTTATGATCCTCAAATGTTGGGTTTTTTCATAATTCTTTCTATGTCTTCTAGAGATATAGATATGTATCTATTGTGCTGTCATGACTATAAAAATCTGTATTACTGGTACAATCCAGTTAATCTGCATTACTGGTACACGTATAGGCCTATAATGATATGTATGAAAGAGAAGGAGCGTTACAGAACAACTAAATCCAGTTATACTAGATAAAAGAATATGATACTTTTACTGCTTTTATAACAGTAATTTATAGATGAAACAAAAACAAATATAGAAAGACACGTTAAAATGTTCTCACCTTTTAAAAAAAAGAAATAGCATGATGTAGATTTGGATGAACACGTTTGGAATTTGACTGTCTTTCGCGAAATTTAACGACTGAAATACCCTTTTCGGCAAGTCAAGGCGAATTTGAATGAACGTAGGGTACCAGCCAATTTGAATACCCATTTTAACGAATTCGAACCTTCTATCAAATGAACCGACAAAAGTGCGAAATTGGCTGGAAAAACCTAACTGGCTTTGACGTTTTGGATATCTATGATGTAAACTAAGG